>NC_081566.1:12653375-12653836 GCF_022355385.1 Mustela nigripes
AGAGCTTCCCTATGACCCTGCAATTGCAGGGTCATAGGGAAGCTCTATTTTTAATTTCTTGAGGAATCTCCACACTGTTCTCCAAAGTGGCTGCACCAACTTGCATTCCCACCAACAGTGTAAGAGGGTTCCCCTTTCTCCACATCCTCTCCAATACACGCTGTTTCCTGTCTTGCTAATTTTGGCCATTCTAACTGGTGTAAGGTGGTATCTCAATGTGGTTTTAACTTGAATCTCCCCGATGGCGAGTGATGATGAACATTTTTTCATGTGCCTGATAGCCATTTGTATGTCTTCACTGGAGAAGTGTCTGTTCATATCTTCTGCCCATTTTTTGATATGATTATCTATTTTGTGAAGCCAGCATTACCCTGATCCCCAAACCAGGCAAAGACCACACCAAAAAGGAGAATTTCAGACCAATATCACTGATGAATATGGATGCTAAGATTCTCAACAAA
>NC_081566.1:12653936-12721403 GCF_022355385.1 Mustela nigripes
CTGTTCATATCTTCTGCCCATTTTTTGATATGATTATCTATTTTGTGAAGCCAGCATTACCCTGATCCCCAAACCAGGCAAAGACCACACCAAAAAGGAGAATTTCAGACCAATATCACTGATGAATATGGATGCTAAGATTCTCAACAAGATCCTAGCAAACAGGATCCAACAGCACATTAAAAAGATTATCCACCATGACCAGGTGGGATTCATTCCTGGGTTACAAGGATGGTTCAATATTTGCAAATCAATCAACGTGATAGAACAAATCAGTAAGAGAAGAGAGAAGAACCACATGATCCTCTCAATTGATACAGAAAAAGCATTTGAAAAAATCCAGTATCTGTTCCCATGCCTTCAAAGTATAGGGATAGAGGGAACATTCCTGAACTTCATAAAATCTATCTATGAAAGACCCACAGCAAATATCATCCTCAATGGGAAAAAGCTCGCAGTCTTCCAGTTGAGATCAGGAACATGACAAGGATGCCCACTCTCACCCCTCTTGTTCAACATAGTATTAGAAGTCCTAGCAACAGCAATCAGACAACAAAGAGAAATAAAAGGTATTCAAATTGGCAATGAAGAAGTCAAACTCTCTCTCTTCGCAGATGACATGATTCTTTATATGGAGAACTCAAAAGACTCCACCCCCAAGCTACTAGAACTCATGCAGCAATTCAGTAACGTGGCAGGATACAAAGTCAATATACAGAAATCAGTGGCTTTCTTATACACTAACCATGAAAATACAGAAAGGGAAATTAGAGACTCGATTCCATTTACTATAGCACCAAGAACCATAAGATACCTGGGAATAAACCTAACCAAAGAGGTAAAGGATCTGTACTCGAGGAACCACAGAACACTCATGAAAGAAACTGAAGAAGACACAAAAAGTTGGAAGACCATTCGGTGCTCTTGGATTGGAAGAATAAACACTGCCTAGAGCAATCTATACTTTTAATGCCATTCTGATCAAAATTCCACCGGTAATTTTCAAAAGAGTTGGAGCAAATAATCCTAAAATTTGTATGGAATCAGAAGAGACCCTGAATTGCTAAGGAAATGTTGAAAAACAAAAATAAAACGGGGGTCATCACGTTACCTGATTTCAAGCTTTACCACAAAGCTGTGATCACCAAGACAGCATGATACTAGCATAAAAACAGACACATAGACTAGTGGAACAGAGTAGAGAGCCCAGATATGGACCCTCAATTCTATGGTCAAATAATCTTCGACAAAGCAGGAAAAAATATACAGTGGAAAAAAGAGAGTCTCTTCAATAAATGGTGCTGGGAAAATTGGACAGCTATATGTAGAAGAATGAAACTCGACCATTCTCTTACATCGTACACAAAGATAAACTCGAAATGGATAAAAGACCTCAAGTGAGACAGGAATCCATCAGAATCCTAGAGGAGAACATAGGCAGTAACCTCTTTGATATCAGCCACAGCAACTTCTTTCAAGATATGTCTCCAAAGGCAAAGGAAACAAAAGCGAAAATGAACTTTTGGGACTTCATCAAGATCAAAAGTTCTGCACAGCAAAGGAAACGGTCAACAAAACAAAGAGGCAACCCACAGAATGGGAGACGGTATTTGCAAATGACAGTACAGACAAAAGGTTGATACCCAGGATCTATAAAGAACTTCTCAAACTCAACACACACAAGAAAGGATACTCTTTTTAACAAAAGATCTTGGAATGAGTGGAAATCCATAAGCAAAAAAATAAATAAATAAAACCTCGATCCTTTATTTGCACCATACACAAAAATGAACTCAAAATGAACCACAGACCCAAATGTAGTTAAAATTATTTAGCTAAAATTATAAAACATAAAAAGAAAATACACAGGAAATCTTTATGAGCATGGGTTAAGCAAAGAATCTTAGATAAAACACAAAAAGCGTAAGTCATAAAATAAAAAAGTGAGAAGCTCCATCAAAATTAAAAACTTCTGCTCTTCAAAAGACACTGCGGAGAGAATGAAAAGACAAGCCACATACCAGAAGAAAATATTTACAGAACACCTATCATAAAGGACGATGTGGAAGGCCGCTTTTAGGCCACAGGCTTGAGCAGTGGAAACTGAGTAAGGTAAAGGGGCTCACAGTGACCACTGAGCTGAACAACCCACCTCAGAATATCCGTAAGCCCTAGCTGACTGATGGGCTACTTACAATCAGGCAGAGGTACCAAAAAAGGAAAATCCCATAGTTCCCATGCCTGCTCACTTCCCCCACTACGCCACGCTCCCCCTCCAGCACTGCCGCCTCACAGTCTCCTCTGCCATATTCAGTGAACTACTGTCTCCTTCATTCTGCCTTGGGTGAATTCACAACCCACGACTCCAGCCTCCACCAATACCTCCACAGGCAGTGTCCACACTTCTCGTGCCTCCACAAGATTTTTGAAATGGGTGAGATTTGAAGAGAAATTTCATTAAAAAAGAAATATGAATTTCTTCATATACATGGAAATACATGGAAGTTAACAAATGTTCAACATTGCTGGTCATCAGAGAAATATAAATGAAAAACTACATTACGATACCATTACATACCCACTAGAAGGGCAAAAAATTTTTAAGAATGACATACCAAGTACTCAGGAGGATACGGAGCAACTGCAACTCTCATGTATTGTTGGTGGGAATGCAAAACTATACATTTCTTTGGAAAACAGTTTGGCTGTTTTTTATAAAAATAACTAAAAATCAACAATCCTTCTAAATATTTATCCAAGTGCTTTGAGAACTTATGTCCATACAAAGATTTGTATTCAAATGCTCACACCCAGGTAAGAGTCCCAAACTGGAAACCACCCAAATGTCCATCAACTGGTGAAAGAACAAACTGTGGTAGAACCATACAATGCGCAATGAAAAGGAAACAGTTGCAGATTCCTGCAACAACAGGGTAGATCTCAAAAGCACTGTGCTAAGTAAAAGAAGTCAGACCCAAAAAAGACTATAATACTGCATGGCTATTTTATAGGACAATCGAGAAAAGGCAAAACTTTGAGACAGAGAACAGATCGGTGGTTGTCAGGGGCTAGAGAAAGAAATTAGACTGCAAAGGAATACAGGCAAAGTTTTGGGATGAAGAAAATGTTCTGTGTCTTGACTATGGTTGTGGTTTCATGACTGTATCCATTTTATTATCTATAAATTATACCTAAATAAATCTGACTTTAAAAATGTAAAAAAACCCCAACAAACAAAGATAACATTCAATCCCTAAAAAATACTCATTTAGAATAAATATCATGATATGGCATTAAGAGCATAAGTTTCAAATATTTTTTAGTATTTTAGCACTTATAAAATGCTAATTATATCCATATTCATACAAGAATAAGTGTCCTAGAATATTCTGTTCAATAAACTCTGCTCACTCTTAAAAAATGACAAAGGAAATACTCATCTGAGGACTCTTTATTGATTGTCACTATGTTTCAATACAAAAGACAAGCACAGAGTAAATCTGCACAGGCAATTCCTACAACTTTAAAGGTTTGAGTTCCGTAAATGCATTCACATTGGTTATTTGGTACTTGGAATATATTTCCTTGCAGGAAAAAAACAGCACTATCAGCACTCATCATATTCCAGAATCCAATAACCACTTATAGTAAACGTTCCTACGGGAAAATTAATTCAAGTTTCTAACTGAGATATTTACAACACAGCCCTCCTCTGCCTGCTCCTTTCTTCCCCCACCCACCACCTCCATACACAGAAAAACTGCCACTAAAGCTCCTGGAGTCGGTTTCCAACCAAACATGGTGCCACTGGAAATGTAGGTAACTGGCAGTGGCTCACGGAGCTTTAAAAGCTTTTCTAAAGACCTGACTTGACAAAGGGGTCACAGGACACACACACAGGGCAGTAAGGACAAAAGGGAAGGGGAGAAGAAGGGCCAAGTCTGAGGATGGAGGTGAGGAAACAAAGGAACAGATGTGTGTGTGTGTGTTTGTGTGTGTGCGCGCGTGCGGCGGGAATCTGTGGGACAATCCACAGTCATCGGACTTGTTTCCTCCTCTTGCTGCCTGTAGTTGGTGATGCGGAAGGGAGTAAAGTTCTGTTTGTAATGAATTAACCTTGGTTGGGATGAAAAAGGTAAAGCAGGAGGCAGCCCATGCAGAGGGTGTTTGGCTGACAGAATATGATCTGTTTCACTTTCCCTTAAAAAACACAATCACAGACCACATTCATTGGTTTAAATATGATGACTTAAAGTATACCAAAGATAATTTTGAATCTGGCCAGAGAAATGTTTTGATTTCTCTAATACTGTCAAATTTTACTTCCTTAAGATAAAATAGACCCTCATTCCTATAACAGGGCTGATAAAGTTAAAGAATAGTAAATTTCTTGCTTAACAACAGCTTTAGGAAAAAGAAACAAGAAGCAAGACTGGCTCTGAGGGACAGAAGTTAAGGTGCCAGAGAAGAAAGAAATATATTAAGACCTAGGATTTAGCAAGAATCCTAGGCTGGGGTGCTATGTACCCATCTTGTTTGCTTTGAGCCAATTTCAATTCTAGAATAAGGCAAGCACCTGAAAACAGGCACTCAGCACAGTCAGATCTTGTTCTAAAACCAGAAATTAAGGTACAGGGATGCAACTGCTGTTTCTACATCTTTCTTTGTATTCTCCCACCAAAGAAACAGAGCTCTCTTTCTTTTCAGTGCCTGTAATTAAACAGTGCTTAAATCAGTTGCAACATGCAAGTAGGCTCGGGAGAACTAAAATAGGTTGTCTGTAAATTGCTTATTCATTCAAATTTCATTTGACAGCAGTGAAATTTATTATTCTAGACTGTTTAAGCACTTAATATGTGCAGAACATTTTGCTAGGCTAGTGGCTTTCAGCTCTGCTTCTGCATCAGAAACATTTGTAAAACTTTTCAAATATACCTTTGCCAGACTTCTACCCAAACCTACCAAATCTGAGGCTAGCGCCCAGGGACCTGTTTAGCTACTTTGAGGAGGCAGGAACTTCAAGAGCCTTAAGCTATCCTCTACCATTTCCCTTTTATTTAATGGTCCTGCCTATACTGGAGTTAGAAAGCTAATAGTTTACTGAATTTGGCCCTCAGACAAATTTCATCTGATAGATTACAATGTTTCTTTTTGTTGTTGTTGTTGTTGTTAGAGAGGGAGCACAGGCGGACAGAGTGGCAGGCAGAGGCAGAGGGAGAAGGAGGCTCCCTGCTGAGCAAGGAGCCCGATGTGGGACTCCATCCCAGAACGCTGGGATCATGAACTGAGCCAAAGGCAGCCGTTTAACCAACTGAGCCACCCAGGTGTCCCTAGATAACAATGTTTCTAAAGGCTCTGAATTAATTGGCAAATTTTAAAAATGAAGTGAGATGTCACCGAAAACCCAGAATTTCTAGTTTTGAAAATTTTAAAGATCTGAAATGTCACTAAAGAAGGTGGGAGTCTTGGGGTGCCCGGGTGGCTCAGTTGGTTAAGCGGCTGCCTTCGGCTTGGGTCATGATTCCAGGGTCCTGGGATCGAGCCCCGCATCAGGCTCTCAGCAGAGAGCCTGCTTCTCTCTCTCCCCATCTCCCTGCCACTCTGCTTACTTGTGCTCTCTCTCTAGCTGTCAAATAAACAAATAAAATAAAAAAAAAAAAAGAAGGTGGGAGTCTTGACCAAAGAAACACTGTAGTATTACGGGTCTGTGTTGAAGGCCCATTTGGGTTTGCAATCATTTCTGATAATAGCCACGTACCCTACAATCTTTCTCTAGCAATTTTTGGCTGCCTTTGGGCACACATAACTAAAAGAGAATCTTGGATGATTCTGGCAAGGGGGCACCTGGGTGGCTCAGTTGGTTAAGTGTCTGCTTTTGGCTTACGTCATGATCCCGGGGTCCTGGGATTGCACCTCACACCAGGCTTCCTACTCCGAGGGGAGTCTGTTTCTCCTTCTGTCCCTCCCATTGCTATTGCTATCTCTCTCTCTCTCAAGTGAGTAAATAAAATCTTTTTAAAAAAGTAAATAAAATTAAGTGCAGGTAAGAAAGTTAATGAAATTAATAAAATGTGGCACCATGAAATCGAAGCTTGATACAGAGGAAACAACAGCAAGAGTCTGACGGGTAGGGCAAAGGAGACAGTGAATGTACGGAGGTCTGAATGAAAGTCAAGAATAATCAATTAGCAGTTACTCATGATGATGGGGATGGCTCATATCCTGTGCCACGCTACGAAGCACTTTACATGAATTAAACTCTCACTGCAATCCTAGAAGTTAGGTACCATTATTATCCCCATTTTAAAGATGACAGACACAGGCAAAGACTGATTATGCAACATGCTTAAGAACAATAGCCAGTAAATGGCAGACATGGGATTCACATCTGGGCAATCTGGCTCCAGAGCCTGTGGTCCTGAACGATTATGCTAAAATACATCTCGAGAAAGTAACTAACGAGAGGACAGAGGTTAAGATTTTAAAAGGGATATTTAAATGACGATTTTAGAGTGATGTAATTCTGAGGAAAAGACAAATTCTAGGGAACTGAGGGAGAATAACTAAATGATGGTAAACTCGGGGACTGTTATGTACAGTAATCAAGTTTTCAAAACAATACACACTTCCAGGTAACATATATCAGCCAGGATTCTTAGCTTCAAGCAACATAGCTGCTGGCTGGTCATGAGTTTATTAAAAACCTAACAAACAGCTTCAAGGCTAAATATCTAAGAACACCTATTATCACCCTGCCAGACTGATTAGATGATAAGTCCTGTTGCTAGGAAACACCGGATGATGCTAAAATCAGCTCTACTGACACCCAGGAACCCTGTAGCCATTGCTGCTACTGTCCCCTAGAAACATCATAGCTGCCGTGGCTGCCAGGGCACAGAACTGTGACCGTGCTCTCCAACTATGCCTTCTCACACTGCTGAACTGCTGAGCAGAGCCCAGAGGAGGTCTGTCTGAACGGCAGGGCTAAGGTCATATCCTATGTTCTTGAAAAGGAAGCCAGGAAGGTGAGCTTTTGCTTCCACCCTAGTGAGGTGGATGTATAATGTGGGTCATTCCTCAAGCACAGGAGGAGTGATCACAAGATGCTAAGTGACCACCACCATGACGAGTACCATTACGAAGAACACTGCTAATGCACATTACCTTACAAGCACATTCTAGGAGAGTTTGTTACACACATTCGCTTCAGCTAAGGAGTGAGGATGACTCAAAGAATAACCATAAAACATATAGATCTTAAAGTGTACTCAATAAAAATGCGGGTAAGGGGGCACCTGTGTGGCTCAGTGGGTTAAAGCCTCTGCCTTCAGCTCAGGTCATGATCCCAAGGTCCTGGGATCGAGCCCCACATCGGGCTCTCTGCTCAGCAGGAAGCCTGCTTCCTCCTCTGACTGCCTCTCTGCCTACTTGTAACTCTGTCTGTCAAATAAATAAATAAAATCTTTAAAAAAAAATGGGGGTAAGAGCAGGAAAAATACCAACACAGATAAGCACCACACATTATAAGGTAACCTTACAACCCATCACTTAGTAAATCAATAATGGCAAGTCTCAGAAAATTATATTTAAAAAGCAGGAATAGAAAAAACTGAGATGATAGTCAACTCAACTGATAATAATAAAACACCCTTCACCCGAATTTCACAAATTATAACTGCACATGGTGGAATGTGTGTAATATTGTATGACACGCACACAGAACACGGATTTAGAATCATTAACAAATTAGTTTATATACGAATACCAACTTTCAGGAATATTTAACAATTTATTTTGTAAGTTACAAGACAGTAGCTCTCGGCCATCTATAAAAATGAGTCTGTGGATTTCAGTAAGAACTGAAAAAGGGCCTTGGGTTTTTGGACTAGCTCATGACCCATCCAGTGATCACCCATCAGGAGTTGAGATGTTAAAACTGTCAACTCCACGTGACCTTACAGGTCCACTTCTTGACACTGTCAGACAAAATACGGTCTGGTGGCACAGATTCTTGAGAATTCTTGGGTCACCTGTCCACCTGTGAATCAGTCACTTATGGGATGGAATTAGTCACCTGTACAGACCACGCTGCAGAGGCCTCTCTCTCTTTAGGGGGTATGAAGATACTTCCAAAGCTTCCTATTTGTTCATCCTAACACCAACCACATCTGTCCCAATATGGATCCTATAATAGCAATCACTGGTCTCTTTCACAGTCTGAAAATTCACGTTCTAGGATAAGTGAGGGGAAATATGGAGAATAGAGTTGTCCTGATTTTTATCAATTTTCCATTTTATATTTTAATCTTTCATTGAACACCCCATCACACTTTTCCTGCAGCAGTAAGTTCCCCGACACCTCAAGTACAACTCCATCTTCTGTATTTCCTCCCTTCCCATAGCCCAAGGGCAAGAAGGGGAACCACTCCCTTCCCTGTCTCACTCTTTCACCTCACTCTTTCAGGCAACCTCACAGGAATGAGAGGCTGAGTGACGTCATTTAAGGGAGACTCCTTTTCACTCAGGGTGAAGGAGATCTTGCATAGGTTTCCCTAAATCATCAGGACATCTTCAGTCAGTTTAGACTATGCAGAACTTAAACACTAGTGAAAAAGTTACACTGATTAATTTATGTCAGATATGTCCTTTACAATGCCTACATTAATGATTATCCATATTATTAAATGTGTCAGATAAATAGAAGTCATACCTGATTGTAACACTTAACTCTATATGCTTAGTCTTCACAGAAACTCAGTCAGCATGATTATCTGCTTAAAACTCTAAAAAGGGGATAGAAAGACCTCTATGTAGCAGCTAGAGTGATCTATAAAAATATAAACCAATCCAAATCAATCCTCTGCTTAAAGACTTTGTCTTCTCGAAGCACTTGGCATAAAATCCAAACTTCTTGTCCTGACCAACAAAGCCATATTTCATCTAGCCCTGCTTTCTTCTTAAAGCTGTTTTGTTCACTAATAAAGCCCCAACTCTGAGTACGATGACTAACACAAAGTAGGTGATCCGCAAATATCTGCTGGATGAATGAATGGCTATCACGTGATTATTTTCCTGTGTTGCAGTTAACTACAGCCTGAAGGAATGGACTTGACTCAGCTTCAAAACAGCATCCATTTATTCCTAGACAGATCAGAAACAAATAGCTTACTGGGATGCTTCTTCAAAAGGCTCAGAACAAAACGCAACAGGTTATAAATGACATTTCCCAAGTGTGTATCTTAGGACGCTAGTTGTTACTTTACAATGCAGTTCAAGTGTCACATCTGTACACATCTGTTACTGCCTACTCAACACCTCCATTTGGATGACTAAGGGATATCTCAAATTTAGCAGTCCCAAACTGATTTCACTTTCATTCACTCAGTAAATGGCAATATATACTTCTAGATCAGACCAAAACCTCTAAATTTTTCCTGACCGCTAATTCTCACATTCTCAGCATATTCATTAGCAAATCTTATTGGCTCTACCTTTAAAATATATCCGGAACCTCAGCACTTCACACACCTTCACTAAAACCAGCTTGGCCCAAGCCACTATTTTCCTCCCCGGATTGTTACAACTGCATCCTTACTAGTTTCCCTACTTTCATCTCTGGCCCTCCGTGTCAATGTAGCCTCAACACAACAGCCAAATTGATCTTCTCAATGTTAAGTCAGCTATGCCATAGCACTGCTGAAAATCCTCCACAGTGTCCCATTTCACTCAGAACTAAGACCAGACTTTCAATGACTTGTACTGCCCTACATGAACTGGCTTCTGGTTATCTTTTTATCTTCAATGTCTATCATTCTACTCCGGCACGCAAAACAGGCTCCAACCTCAGGACCTTTGCACTTGCTGTTCCTCTATTTGACCAGTGAGACCTTTCCTGACTATCCTATATAAGATAACAAACCAAACCCAATCCCACACCCAGTTTTTTCTAGCCCCTTTCATTAGTTTCATTTTTCTCTACAGAATGTTATCACTACTTGTCAAAATATATGCATACTATATTTGCTTGCTGCCTGTTTTCTCTGTCCAAAAGGTAAGTTCTATAGAGGCAAGAGCTTTGTTTTGTTTTGTTGCTGTTTCTCTAGTACAAACCCTGAGTAAGTAAGTCAGATGTATGGATGTAAGTGTCTGTATGTGTAGGAGGGAGGGTGGAAAGAACAGGAAGAGAGGCTATGGGAGTAAGAAACTCCTATTAAAACACTTCAGAAACAGTATTCCTTGGAATGCACTTTGGGAAACTCCCATCTAGATGTTCTAGAATTTAAAAGAAAGTTAGAACTTGTAGCCTTCTGATCCTACGAACTTCCACTCATAAAACAAAAATATTTTAACAGATAAAGCATGAAATGGCTCAATAGTTAAAATACTGAACTATATTCTAATGAAACTGGCTATTTCTGGAATCTAATTTCTTTTTTATTTTTTAATATTTTATTTATTTATTTGACAGAGATCACAAGTAGGCAGAGAGGCAGGCAGAGAGAGGAGGGAAGCAGCTGCCCGCTGAGCAGAGAGCCCGATGCAGGGCTTGATCCCAGGACCGAGATCATGACCTGAGCCGAAGGCAGAGGCTTAACCCACTGAGCCACCCAGGCGCCCCTGAAATCTAATTTCTTAACAGCTTTAAAAGGTATATAGCATGATGAGGTGAAAAATTACAAAAATTTTGTTCTTATATTATTCAAATTTTCTTTCTGAGCCTGAGAATTACCTGGGAAATACTCACCTGGGAGAACTGAAAGTGACCACTTAACACCTATGACTGACAGCTGGTTTCTACTTAAACACTCAATGGCCATCCATTTATTTCTTACAGTTCTGAAATGTTTCTATTTCAACTTCTAAGAAGCAAAAATTGTGGGGTTTTTTCCTTAACACAATGGCAAATTTTTAGGAATTAAACAATTCTAGATTTTCTGACATCTCAGAGTCTGATCCTGACCTTTGCTCTCCAACCCATCTCGCCATCATTATGATGTAACCCCACATGGCCCAGAGTGGTAGAAAATGTCTTTCGATTTGGTGGGGTTATTAGATATGTGGACCTGCAACTCTCTCTGGGGAAAAAAGAAGAAATTTCCAGACTGGAAAGGAAAAGGTTATGCAGTGTTTAAAAAACACATTTAATATTATAATTTTATATTTCATAGGGGAAAAGCCCTACAGCTTTGGTAAGAGAAAGTAAAAAGTTGAACATTATTTTCTTGACTGAAGGGGATGCACTAAGTGACTCAACCAAAGGAATATCTCATTGAAGTGTTGTGACATTTTTATGTTAATCAAAAGGAGTTAAAAGCTTTTTAAAAAGTCTGAGAAACTCTTACCTAGACCTATCCACTAGAAATGTTTACAGATTAGAAAACAAGAAAATGAAATCCCAAAAGTTAGCTGGGAACCGGCTCAAAGTGGACTTAAAGACAGATCCTTCTAATCAGTAGTCCCAATTCTCAATGTATTATTTATTGGTTCTAGTTAATGAAGAATTAACTATACCACGTGGCAAATGTTTCCCCCATTCAATAAAAATCACTGAAACAAAGGTTAAGTACTTGAGTTCTTTACTGTCAAATACTCGCATCTGCCTTCCATAGCCTTATCTAAGAAGGCATATCTGTTTTAGCATTTAATAATGGATTCTTTTGCATACAATTATATCGCTTAATATTACAACAGTCCTGCTAGCTCAATGGTACTGGATCTACTTTGCAGACAAAAAAGACAAGGTTGGGTGAAGTTGGGTGACCTGCCCATGATCATAAAATCGGTGGCACTAGAATTCGACTCAGTCTAAGTCCCAGCTCCTTTCACTACACCAAGCAGCCCTACACCTCCCACCCCACCTCCCAAAGGAAAACAGAACTCGTGGAATTTATACGAAAGAGGAGCTATGCTTTTCGGATTTTCTTGGTCGTATTTAATGTCTAGTAACCCGTAGGTAAGTTACAGAAATAAAATACATCGTTATAAAGTGGGTGCAAGATTATTATTCAGCACTCTTGATGAAGACCTTGTTTCAACTGAACCTACTGACAAATAATTTCACAATTTAAATGTAGCATTTTTACAAACTGCTTGGAAAATCGGGGGACTGTGCCCTCAAGCGGTCAAACACGGCCCGTCACTGTAGCTCTCTACTTATTCAGCTGGTGCAAAGCCAAAATAGCAACGCTGCAATTTTCCTGCAATCTCCCAAACCTGCAAATGCTCTGGACTCTCGGAAAGCATAGGTGCCCGCCCTCGCCCCCGCCCCGGGAAGCTAGGCGCAAGCGCCTGACTGACGGCTGCCACCGCCTGGTGGCGCCATTGCCCCCCACGCCCGTTTCACCCGCTCAGCCCGCTCTTTCGAATACCTTTGTCTAATTCCATAAGGGCAGAGTTAGCATCCAGCTCCTGTTCGCCATAGCCGGCATCTGCCAGGAAAGATTTAGTTGAGTTTGACGCCATGACCCGAATAGTCACTCGACTAGCCTATTTAAAAAGATTGCAAACTCTGCCCCAGCACCGCCATCTTCTTCCACCACCTTCTCGCGGATTTTTCCTCCGCGCTCTGTCAAGCCCTGTTACGCATGCGTCCTGGTCACCCCGCCGTTCGCCAGCGCCTCTGCGGCCCCCCGCGCAGGCGCTCAGGGAGCTCCTGAACCCTGGGTTCCCGCGGCTCGGAGAAAAGGAGGCGGGGATTGGAAGGGGGAAGTGACTCGGAGGCGCCCGGACGCCGCCGCGGGAGCCAATCAGACGGCGTGACGTCAGTTTGGCGGGGAGTTTGGTGGCCGGGGCTTACAGTGGCGGGAGTTGGAGGCAATAACTAGTCGTGTTCTGAGGGGCGCAAGATACGATTTTTGCTGAAGCTGGGGGGCATTTTCACGGCTTTTCTGTCAGTTGAACCTTTTCCTCTGGCCCAGATGCTCTTCAATTCGGTGCTCCGCCAGCCCCAGTTCGGCGTCCCGAGAAATGGTGAGTAACGGCCCTAACCGCTTCTTCTCGCTGGCGGGCTTCGCCTCCCCCGAACAACGCGGCGGACCAAGGCCGACTCCAACTCTGTTTCCCAGCCCCCGACTTCTCCCATGGCCGGAGTGAGTTCGTGTTAGCGAGGACTGCTGAAACAAGCTGCGCTTTCTTGCCCTTGGGACACTTTTAATCGTAATCGGGATTTTTAAAATCGTAATGTGGGCTGACGGAGGGAAGAGAGTCGAATCGACCGGCCTTCTTTACGGCTTCAGTGTTGCACAGTAACTGGAAAATGCGTGCATTTGTGTGTGTGCGCGCGGCTCCGCAGCTTTGTGAGATCGTCAGGACTCGTGTGCGCTGACTGATTGGTCGATTCATTGATTAGTTTGTTGTAGAACTTTAGTGAGCCCTACTATTCGCTTAGATATACTTGGGAGTGTGATCCGCTATTAAGGAACTCATTCCAGCCGAGAAGACAACATCTGCTTCCAGCATGGTCCGAAAAATGTTCCCCCTGATTACTGCATGTGCGTAAAAATACGAAATTACAGGGTGAAAAATGCCCATAACCGCAGCCCCCAGAGATAACCATTCGTGATCGATTAAAGTAGATTACTCTCAGGGCCAAGGTACTATGTATTGTTATTTACAGAAATGGGATCAAAACGTTATGTTTGTTTTGTTTTTCACTGTAACGGTATGATTTGGGGGATATTTCCATAGTATGTGGAAATCCGACTTCCTCGCTACAGTTCTTGAGGTTAAAACATCCTTAAGGTAAAACGACGGGCGGTGGGAGCTTTGAGTTTAGGTTTGGGTGTCATCGACCTGAAACCTGGTACGTTTCTGAGGTGGGAGTTACTACCCAGACTGAGGCTGGATACAAATGAAACCTCGTTCATTTAAAAACGGACTAGGTCTTCTTTTTCTTTGAAACCGTGTGGAAAACAAAAAAGAATCTGAGAAGGGAACTTTTTATGTTAAGGCAAAGGTCTGGGAAGAGGATATGGAGAAGTGGACTGAGGAGTAGTCGCACAACTTCCTGCCTCCAACTGGAGCTTTATATCCGTTCTCCCCTACTTCCCCCCGGATAATCCTTCTGATTATATTCTAAATGCCCCTCTCTGACTCTGCTGGAAACTTGCTTGGGTGACTTCTGTGCTCTGTCACGACTGGCAGTAGTGCCTAGTGATTGAGATCTGTCTTGGAATTAAACTGCCAGAGGTTTAATTCCAGCTTCATTCCTTACGGCCTGCAAGACCAGGGGCCTGCAAGACCAGGGGCAAGCTGTTTATACTTAGCCTCTATTTTGTAACATATTCTCCTAATTCTCCAATCTTTCTGTCTACTTCCCCCTTCTCTCTCATTTACAAATACTCATTTATTGTTATGTGTCAGACACTGAAATTCATTCCGTGGTGTAGATTATGCAGTGAACCTTATAGGACCATCTTCTTTCTCCTTCCATGTTGGTGTTCCACTCTAGGCCCCTCTTCTCCTTCTCCCTACTCTCATGGATGAGCCACAACCAGGGCATCTTCCACTACTACTTGCAGCCGTCCCTTCCCTATACTTTACATCTATTCCTATAAAAGCCGCGTGACCATCCAGCAGGTCAGTGCCACAAACATCTCAAACTCAAGTACTCAAAACTGCACTCACTTTTTCCCCAAACCTGCGATAGATGACCTACTTTTGGAAGTGGTCCCATTATTTTAAACTAGTCTTCCTAGCCAGAAACCTGAGTCAATCAAAATTCCTCTGTTTTCCTCAAGATATAGAAAGTTCCCTTAAAAGTCCCTTAAAATCCCTTGAGTCTGTCCTCTTTCTGTCCCCACTGATTTTGCCTCATCACTATAACTTGGATCTGTTCTATGCTTACCATTTCATTTCCCTAGTTTGGGTCCTAATAACTACTTGTCTATTATAACAAGGCTCCCAAGTGGCCTCTTAGTTTCCTTCTCTCCTGTTTATTCTCCACATTATTGCCAACAATCTTTCTAAAGTAGAAATCTGATTACTCTTCTATTTATTTTTAAGTTGTTATCTGAAAGTTTTTATCATAGGTTTAAACTTAATAAAATTTTTAAATAAAAATGCTATGTCATTTAAAATTTATCTAATAGAATATGAATATTATAGTGATTTGATCATAACAATCATTTTTTTAAAATATGAACAAACTCTTTAAATGCCAGATTTTCAATGTAAATTTCAAACTTGAACAGCATAGGGGCTAGAGTCACCAAACCCCATACAGTCAAAAATCACCTATAACTTTGACTCTCCCCAAACTTTACAAATAGCCTCCTGTTGATTGAAAGGAAGCTTTACCAATAACATAAATAGTCAATTAACCCGTACCTTTTATGTTACACATGTTATATACTGTATTCTTACAATAAAGCTAGAGAAAAGGAAATGTTACTAAGAAAATCATAAAGAAGAGAAAATACAGATACATTACTGTATTTGTGGGGAAAAAATCCACAGATAAATGGACTCACACAGTTCAGACCTGTGTTTGAGGGTCAGCTCTAGTGGCTTTTTCTCCCTTGATTTTATTTCCACTTTATTTTTCCCACAGAATTTATCCTAATATAATTTCAGTCTAAGTTTAAAAGTTATTTTCAATCCTTATTGATCACGCTGTCATACTTCTCTGTGAAAAAAATAAACTCAGTATTTTCTTTAATCATAAGGCTCTAAGTGTCAAGAGTTTCCTCTGAATTGAATTGTTACGATTACTAGTATGCAAATGGTCAAAACAATATAGACTTAATTTTGATAAATAAATGAAGCAAAAAGTAAAATTTTATTGGAAGTGTATCTTTTAAAGAGATGGATTTTGCTGTTTATGATGCCTTTATTAAAGGAATTATCCTATTGTCTTTTAATTGGAGTCCCAGAAGTTTTTGTACCTTGGATCAATGCAAGGTATAAGATTGGGGCAGGGAAATGCCTTTCTTTTGAAAAGTGGAGGAAAAGCAGTGATGAAGGGAGAGGAGGAAAAAGAACCTCAACCTTCTCAGATCAGTAGTAGAAATGTACCTGTATCAACTGATTATCTGAAAACTCATGTCTTTGAGTTTTGGATACTCTTTGGAAAATTGGTGTGTAATCCCAGGGGCTTAAATTGTACATTGAGGAGATAATAGGCTTTTCCAAATGAGTGTTACGGGGGGAAGTATTACTTGTTAATGTTGGAAACTGTATAGCACAGTACGTATCCAAAACTTGCTCAAGATATCAGTCCACAACTGTGTTGTAGGGACTACAGAAATGGAGGGGTAGATGGGGATAAGTTATTAAGCCATGTTAGGCTGTTTGTTGGTGTTTGAATGTTAGTCAGGAAGCAGTGAGGTAGAGTTGAAGGAGTCAGCTTAATTGTAAAGAATTAGGTATCCAAAGTTTATCATGTTCAGTTCTATCTGAAATTTCCAAGATTTGGTCCTTTTGAATTTGTATGTTGCAATCACTAGCTTATTATGATTTTTATTCCCAAACCACAAGTGTATATATACAGAGGTTTTGTTTTAAAATTCATTCTGTAGATGGATATTTGTAGATGGAACTGTAGATGGAACTCTACAATATATTTTATTCTTTTTTTAGTGATCTTTTAATAGCTTGTTTACACAATACCTGGCCTTGAGGTAATACTCCCCCAGGAATAATTACTAAATCTGGATTGTATTCTTTGCCTCTTTTGTACTGATTCCTTCAGGTTATCTCTAGGAACATCAAAGCTAGAATTGTCTGAGGCTATATCAGACTTACATGTCTTCTCCAAAGAGTATTCTTGATGAAATGTGATCTTTGAAAGTACCCTAAAGTGTGGAAGTTTATTATTTAAACAGCTCTCAATAGATTGTAACTTCATTGTTTCCTCTGATGCTTAATAAACATTTAGTTCTCAGTAACCATTTATTTAATGTTTCTTTTATATATTTAAAATGTGTTGACCTATATATCTAAATAATAGAACAAATCTTTGAAGATGGCTTACTATTTATTTAGGACCATAGTGCCCATTTGATCTCTGACCCAAGCAGAATAAATGCTCCCTCTACCCTGAATTTCTTCCTCTCTCTTGTATATTCAGTGAAGACTTAACTCATCTCTTGACGTGTTTGATTTCACCTACTCTAAAGACTTCCCTGACCGTATTACTAACCTGGGCTTAATTGATTGTACTCTAGGGGTGGGTACATAATGCCTCACTTTAAAATTGCTCTAATATAGTTTAAGATACTGTGACTTGTTGACATTTTAGAATCCTAGAATTTCAGGGGCGCCTGGGTGACTCAGTGGGTTAAAGCCTCTGCCTTCCGCTCAGGTCATGATCCCAGGGTCCTGGGATCGAGCCCATCAGCGGGCTCTCTGCTTCGCAGGGAGCCTGCTTCCTCCTCTCTCGCTCTCTCTCTCTCTCTCTGCCTGTCTCTCTACCTACTTATGATCTCTGTCTGCCAAATAAATAAATAAAATCTTTATTTAAAAAAAAAAAACTTAAAAAAAAGAATCCTAGAATTTCAGTATTGGAAAAAGGAAGTGAAGTTAGAATTTACTTGTGAATATTTTAGTAGCTAGGCAGGTAAATTTACATTCATTATTTCCTTTAACTCTTTGACCATTGGATTATATATGATGTTGCAGGTAATTAAAGAATTTGAGTAATGTTGATTTAGAAACTCTGGAAACGAAATGTTAATTGAAGAGAATGGTAGTTTTAATGGTTATGGTAGTCTTTTGTGGTTGTGTTTTATACTTGGTCACCAAAGGGTGTAGGAGGGGTAAGATCTTTTTTAATGTACAAAGGCCACTTGTTTCTTAAAATCTTCAGTGTACCAGCAAGAGTCCATTTTAGATGGTAAGCCCAAAGCTGTACCTCACAAGAAGTTGAGAGTGCTTTTTATTTCTACCTTAGGACCCCTTAGGAAAATACCAGAAACTATTTTAGAGGACCCTGAATAGTGAGTGGACTTACATAAAATATATAAAGCTTTTAAAAACAAATATTTACCTCTGCACTTGTTAAAAATATTGAAATGTGATGATATATTGAAATCTATAAAGAATTATGTCTTACTTTAGGATGGTCTTCCCAGTACCCTCTACAGTCCCTTCTAACTGGTTATCAGTGCAACTGTAATGATGAGCACACTTCTTATGGAGAAACAGGAGCCCCAGTTCCTCCTTTTGGATGTACCTTCTCTTCTGGTAAGAGAATTACTACCTAACCTAGGCTTGCTCAGAAATGATCTATGTCTTACTTAAAAAAAATATATACTGGGACATACCCCTTTCAAGAAAAAGTAGGTTAGATAGATGGTAGAGTTTTTCTAATAGCTGTTTTCTGATTTATGAAATAAGACTTTTAAAAATCTCTATACATAATTATTTATTTCCTCTAAAGTATAAGACTATTATAGCATTTTTTTTTTCTTTTCTTTTTAACGGATACTGGGAAAGGATTGCAAAGGTTCAACCATCATGAAAACTGTTTTGCCCAATGGATATACCTTTTGGTCTGATGGAATCTCTCTGTAATGCACTGGGAAACATATGAACAGAAATGGAGTACTTGTCCCCACTGTTAATAGTTTGAGAGGGGAAAAGTAAAGGGGTATGAAAAGGAAATTTAACTAATAGACTCAGCCTGCTGGTGGTCTATATCGTGTGCTTTTCTTTGCCATTGGTCAGTGTCACTATTGTTTTATTTAAGTACTACTCTTCTCTAAATAAGAGATTATATGGGATAATTTTGGTGATTTTGAGTCATTTACTGAATTAGATATTAAGGCAATTTTAAGCAATCTTTAATTCAAATTACCTCTCAAATACCATAATCAAATGCTATTTGGATAGAATCATCTTCCCTCTTCAGATTCTTTGTATTTAACTTGTAGCTTTCAGTTAATTTGTATTGTATTGTTTTTATAGCTTTATGCTCAGCTTTAAAATTTTTGTGTTATTCTTTATGTATTCTTTATTTCTTATTTAGCTCCCAATATGGAGCATATACTAGCAGTTGCCAATGAAGAAGGCTTCGTTAGATTGTACAACACAGAATCACAAGCCTCTAGAAAGAAGTGTGTCAAAGGTAAGTCTAGACCTAAAATTTTTGTTTTAACATTATTTTAAATTCATAAATCTTCAAGTAAATTGTTATTTGAATATATTTCCAATTATATTCACTTCTGATGAAGTCTATTTAGGGACCAGGTTAAAAGAAAATGGTAGATGGCTCTTCTGGCAATAATATTGTAAATATGGCAATACTTTCACTGAAAGTTGAAAAAAAAATACAGTTTAGGATTAAAACAGTTCTTCTTTTAAAAAGTTAAATCTTTTACACTTAATGTGGTTGGAGGAAACATTACTTTAAAATATTTATGTTGACCAAGCATCTTTCTTATATAAGGCAAATTTATACTGATCTTAAGAAGCTAATAATCTGGAACTAGTTATATCAAGTGTGGAAATAAGTAAAACAGGCTATAAATGATAAAGATGTACCCAAAAAATGCCATGGGTGTCAAAAGGAGAGCTCTCATGTGGTAAAGTTTGCAAGGACAATTTTTCATGAAGAGAATATTTAAGTGGGACTGTGGTATTTAAACCTGTGAAGATAGAATAGGATATGCCAGGTGGAAAGGACAGCATTAGCAAAGGCCTAGAGATAAGAAAGCATAGGCTATAATTATGGAATGGAGAGAGATCCAGTTGGTTGGAATAAGGTATGTGGAGACAAAGAT
This sequence comes from Mustela nigripes, assembly GCF_022355385.1. Lineage (NCBI taxonomy): Eukaryota > Metazoa > Chordata > Mammalia > Carnivora > Mustelidae > Mustela > Mustela nigripes. The sequence goes on from NC_081566.1 coordinate 12,673,658, forward strand.
AAACCTTGCAACAGAGATAAAGGCCAAAGCATGCAGAACCTTAAATGTCAAACTACTTCAGATTCCATTCAGAGAGCATGATGAAGATTTTTGAACTGGAGAATATTTCAGAAAGATTCCATTTTGGAGAATATATTACTAGTCACCTCATGAAAAGGAATTTGATATCAAGTGATAGTTCTCTGCAAGAGTGAAGGAAATATGTAAGTTCTGTGAGTATACAAGTTCTCTTGACCCATGGATGACAGGGCACTGACGACTTATTTTTTCACTGTAGCTTTTAAGAAATTCAAACTGCTATTAACAAGGCTACCCCTGAACATAGTCTAGACATTTCACATTCACCATTTTTTTTGTTTAGAATGGATGGCTCACTGGAATGCTGTCTTTGACCTGGCCTGGGTTCCTGGTGAACTTAAACTTGTAAGTGACTTTCATTTTATTGGAATCTGGTTAAATATTGATAAAGCATTGATTTATTAAATTATGATACCTTATATTTTGAAAGGTTACAGCAGCAGGTGACCAAACAGCCAAATTTTGGGATGTAAAAGCTGGTGAGCTGATTGGAACGTGCAAGGGTCATCAGTGCAGCCTTAAGTCAGTTGCCTTTTCTAAGTTTGAGAAAGGTAGGTCTGTGCCTATTCTCTTTCATGTCCTTAATCTCCTTTACGGTGAGTTAATAAGAAGCTTTGATGGTTTCCACCCTTTCCGGTGTCAGAGTTGCTACTTTACCTACTTTGAGACTGAGAGTCTCATGACCAAAATCCTCCATGAAATTAAGCTGACTTTTGGTCCCATTCTTATGGATATTATCTCCAGCCTGTCCCTGTAAGTTAAGAATCTTCAGATAATTTTTTTCTATAATCCTGCAGATAAGGTAAACATTTATAAATAGCTATAATACCTCTGTCCAACTTTGAGTGTCTTTTAAAGTCAAAACCCTGTACTGAACACTGATTAACTCTATTTGTAAATGAGTTACTTTAACTCTCTTAGTAATATCTTAATTAAGTGGAGTGTGACGCTGGAGTGGGAAACCTGTTAAAATGGACATGATTCTCACCTAAAAACTTACCATTTAATTGCTTTAAGTGGCCCAATTCCCTAGTATATTTTCAACTATTATTTACTCATAATTGATCTTTCTGTATTTATTTTACTATTATAATGGAGAAGGAAGACTTAAAGAATGATATAGTACAGCACAGTACTATAACACTAGGGAAAAACAGGAATGTCTGAATTATCTCTTCATTTCTTTTCTCCTTCCTCCATTAGTTTCTCGCTGAATAATTTTTTTTTTTTTTACAAATAGACCAACAAACATTCATCTTAAAGAAGTGGCTGAATTAATCTGGCCTTAATCTCAATAACTGGACAAACTTTGCAGTCTTCTTTATCATTAAGAAATACTCTATTTTTAAAACAAACATTTTCATTTATTCACATGAGCACTCAGAAATATTAAACTGAGTTGTTGAGCTGATCTGGACTCCAAAAAGGTCAATTTTAATTGACTGGTTGCTTTTGAGAGTGGAACATTGAAGAATATATGGCATAGTTTTTATCTCTGCATCTCCCCATAAGTTTTCATTAACATGTGTATTATATGAAGTTAGATATGGTTATGTTCTAGTTTACTACTGTGGCAGAGTTGACTCTGAGTTTCTAAAAATAATACAAGAGCATGAAAATTAACCTTACTAAAGGTAAATTTATTTAAAGGATAACAGTAAAAGAAAGCACTATCTTTTTTTCCGTTTGCTTAATTTTTAAAATTTTATACAGTAAATCTATGCTGATATGGTCTAGTAGAAAAAGCATTGAATTAGAAATTGGGGCTGGTAGCTTTTATCATGGCTCCTAGTAGTCTGTAAGTGTTCTAGGATGAATTGCCTGGTTGGACACTACCCTCATGGCCACATAGTTTGGTTGGTAAACACAGATTAGATTTTAGATCTTTAGCCAAATGCCTTTGTACAGGACACATTTTTACAATCATACATAGAACCCCTGTATTTTATTCCTGTTTCTGCCTCTAAACTCTTGGGCAAAGTCGTTTTTATTCTCTGGACTTTCATCTGTTGTTTTTTTGTTTTGTTTTGTTTTGTTTTTTGAACATTTTATTATTTAACTATTTGTGAGAGAGAGAGAGCAAGCACAGCAGAGGGAGCAGCAGGCAGAGGGAGAGCAGGCTCCCCACTGAGCAAGGAGCTTGATGTAAGACTCAATCCCAGGACCCTGGGATCATGACCTGAGCTGAAGGCAACTGCTTAACTGACCGAGCCACTCAGGCTTTCCAATGTTTTTGTTTTAACAGGGAATTAACTCAGTAAAAGTCAAATTGCAGACTGTCAGACCTACAGAGAGGTCAGATCTCAATTTAGTTCTTTAATTTAAGCCTTAGTTACAAGCCTCTTTTGATTTTCCCTTGCATAGATGGTTCAGGGGTCAACCAGAGACCTGTGCTAACTTTAAACACAATGTTAGAGTTAGCCTTTCTCTGGCTCTCTCCAGGGTTCTCCTCACTCTGGCTCTGGCAGCTCTTGTTGCCTCAGTCTGGTTTTCCTTGTTCCTCTGACTTGAAAGATGGCAGGTTCTGTATTGGCATCTTAGCTGCCTGGTACTAATGCTGCAACTGTGGCTGCCTTCAAGGTAAAACTGCAAAAGCCAGTAAATTAGCCGAGACCAATCACTTGCTTCAGGTATTGACTTCCCTCCAAAAATTGAATGTTTTTGTTCAGTTTCTAAAGAGCCTCAGGTAGTTGGTTTTTCTATTTTGTCCAGAGTTTTTGAGCTCATGCAGATAGATTGGTTTCGTAAGTGCTCACTCTTCCACATATGAAGCAAGGTTTTTTTCATTTTGTTTTAAAGAATAAAACATTACAGATAAATTGAAGTTCCCCTATTTTTCCTTCTTCAGTCTCTTTGCTCTCTTTCCATCCCTAGAGGCATCCTTTTTCTCCGTTTTGTTTGGATTATACATACTTTTATACAGAAGACCATAAAACTTGGAGATTTGGCGAGTGGGCTCTGGATTTATTCTTCTAGGAATACCTTTATAAGTCACTTATCCTCTCTATGTCTTGGTTTTCTTATCTATAAAATGAGAATAATAATACCCACCTAATAGGGTTAATAATAAGAATTGAGATAATGTATATAAAGCACATGGTATAGTGTATAGCACTTAGTAAACTCTCAGTATATTTTCGTTATTGCTTTTTCATTATTCTTTCCATATGTATACTTCATGTAGTATTTTATGTGATGTTAAGAATATTTACAGAGGGATTATTCTCTAGAGCGTAAGTATTTTGAGTTCTTTATAATCCTTTCCCTTCACTGCTGTTTTCTCTTATTTGTTGTTGAGCCATAAATTGTTTCATTTTTAATTGCCAATTACAATACTTAACCATGGAATAGATGCTCTAGGAAACGTAAATGAAATGCATGCATTATTGGCCTGGTTTTATTAACTTCTTGATAAACTATTTATTTCCCCATAGCTGTCTTCTGTACAGGTGGAAGAGATGGAAACATTATGGTCTGGGACACCAGGTGCAACAAAAAAGGTAGCGTAGTTCCATTTTAATTTTAATACATGTGGGATCACCTTATGCTTAGCTAATGAGTTGGCGATTTCATCTAGTTACCACCAGGGGGCAGGGGGCACATGTTCATAATCCCCAACTTCTGCTGACTGTTCCAATTCTCAGGATTACTGTGATTGTTGCAAGTATTGCCCTCTGTATTTACCTCATGTTGTCTTCTGAACTGTGCCATTTATTGATAGAATTGGGATTATTAGTACATGGGCTTGGTGGTAAACGATCTTCTAAAAAGTTATTTAACTCTAAAGAACTGGATTAAATTAAACATAATTATGCTCACATTGCCCCCATGATGTCATTAAGCAGAATGCAGTGATCATCTCACTGCCTACTTCCTTTTTTAAAAATAATTTCTTTTTAGGGGTGCCCAGGTGGCTCAGTGGGTTAAAGCTCTGCCTTCAGCTCAGGTCATGATCCCAGAGTCCTGGGATCAAGCAGCATTGGGCTCTCTGCTCAGCAGGGAGCCTGCTTCCCTTCCTCTCTTTCTGCCTGCCTCTCTGCCTACTTGTGATCTCTGTCTGTCAAATAAATAAATAAAATCTTTTTTAAAAATAATTTATTTTTAATGGACTATTTTTCAGAGCAGTTTTAGATGCATGGCAAAATTGAGCAGAAAATATAGAGAGTGCTTTGAGTTTTAATGTACTCTCTATCTCCACAGGCTTTCCCACTATTATCATCCCATGGCAGAGTTGGACATTTGTTAAAATTGAAGCTCTGGCACTGATACACCATAAGCACCCAATGTCCCAACGTCCCAAAGTACCCAGTGTACTTTGTAGTAGGGTTAACTCTTGGTATTGCACATTTTATTGGTTTTGACAAACGTGTAATGACATGTGTCTACATTATAGAATACAGAGTAGTTTCACAACGCTAAAAATCTCCTATGCTCATCTTTTCCTACCCACCCCCACAGCTCCTGACAACCACTGATTATTTTTACTGTTTCCAACATTTTACCTTTTCCAGAAAGTCATATAGTTGGAATCATACAGTATGTAGTCTTTTGAGATTGGCTTCTTTCACTTAATAATGTATTTAAGGTTCCCCCTTATCTTTTCATGGCTTGGTAGCTCATTTCTTTTTACCATTGAACAATGTGCCATTTTATCTGGATAAACGTAGTTTATTCCTACTTTCCTCTCCTGAAGGACATCTTGATTGCCTCCACGTTTTGGCAGTTAGGAATAAATCTGCTATAAATATCCATATGCTTATTTCTCTTGTATACATCATAATGGCACCAAAAAATGTAATGCAGTAGTTCTGCTGGCTTCTAATTTTACTGTTAAGAATATAATTAATTCTGAAATCTTATGTGTAAGTGTTACATTCAGCATAGGAATAAAGGTCTGAAACCTAAATCAGTTTGCTTGGAATATCTTTCAGATGGATTTTATAGACAAGTGAATCAAATCAGTGGAGCTCACAATACTTTAGACAAGCAAACTCCCTCAAAACCTAAGAAGAAACAGAATTCTAAAGGACTTGCTCCTTCTGTGGTAAGGTTTTAGAGCTGTGTACATGTGTGCAGATCTTACATGTAGTAGGATGGGATCTCATTTGGGGCGCCTGGGTGGCGCAGTGGGTTAAAGCCTCTGCCTTCGGCTCGGGTCATGATCTCAGGGTCCTGGGATCGAGCCCCGCATCGGGTTTTCTGCTCAGCGGGGAGCCTGCTTCCTCCTCTCTCTCTGCCTGCTTCTCTGCCTACTTGTGATCTCCGTCTGTCAAATAAATAAATAAAATCTTCAAAAATAAGTTAATTAGCTAATTTTTTAAAAAAAGGATGGGATCTCATTTTAGGTAACTTGTTGGGCATTAAATAGGAGCTATAGATTAAGTGAATGAGAGTCTTTATTCAGTGGTTTATTATTTACTGCTCAATACCTACAGTAGTAGTTTTCGAACTCTAGTGTATAACATGGTCACCTGGCAGCATATTTAGAGTTCATCTTCCTGAGCTTCATCTATAGAGATCTCCATGTGTACAACATAATTTATTGTAGACATAATTATGTACAACATAATTATGTAGACATAATTTATATGTCTACAACATAATTTATTAGGAAAGCGGTGATAGTTTAAAGAAGCATATTAAATAACATGATACAATTTTCTATAAGGGGAGGTAATCCCTGTTTTTTACAATACACAAACTATAGGAAATTTTTGAGTTTTTAATATTTTTATAAACAGTCGCCAAAATATTTAAATATATTGAAACATTTAGATAGAATATTATGTCTCTCTAGCATCTTGTACTCAAAATTAAACATTGCCCATTGTACATCTTCTTTCTTTTAAAAAAATCACCATGGCTTTTACTTTAATGTGTTTATTTTTCTAAAATTCCTGCTCTGTAAGATCCAAATTAGTATGTTGGAGAAGTATGTTTATTAAAAACGTTAGGACTTATAATTGCATACCAAGAATAGGACACAGACATGAGTGGAAACTGACAGGATTAACAGTGGGTTTTGGAGGCCAGATGGAGTTAAAATGAATATCATTTCAGACAATCAGATTCTGATCCAGGAAAACTCATTAACAGCAATTAGGAGATGAAATTCCATTGAGCTCCTTTAAATTTTTCGGAACGCATAATCATCTTTCATCAGTAATTCTTCAGATACTCCTATGCAACAGTGTTGGTAGGTGGTGACATTCTGTAGATGAAACAGGCACAAGAAAGTTAAACGAGTCTCCTACAAAGACATAGCGTATTAGTAGTACTGATTGTAAGTAGAAACCAGTAGGTTTTAGACAAATCTTTTATTCACCTGTTTGTTTTTTGAGTGTAAGTCAAAGTCGACACTATGTACTATACTTCAGTGATATTTAGGTCATTTTCATGCTAAAATTACTTCTTGGTCAGTATAAATATCTGACTTAGGATTATTGGTGAGGGAAGATTTAGTCTTAACTCAGAATTTGGGTGGGGGGAAGCCATCATTTTAGTACCTTGGTCTCTTGATGGTGAAGATTATGATACTGAAAATAGGACTTTCTTCTTTTTCTGCCTTGTGCTGTCAGGATTTCCAACAGAGTGTTACTGTGGTCCTCTTTCAAGATGAGAATACATTAGTCTCAGCGGGAGCCGTGGATGGGTAAGAGCCTTTATTTCGTGGTTCTTTTGATGAGATCTCTTTCATAAACTGTGATAGGGAAGTCACCTAGTCCCATTATAATCGAATATGTATGCTTTTAACTTTCCACGTAGTGAATATCCAGCTGAGAAGAGGAACTACAGATCACAATGAAAAATATCTAGTTAGGACTCTTGCTCAAATAATTAAATGAGGTAATCCATTTTGGTATTATGAAGTAATAAATGAGGTAATAAAATTAGCACATTATCTAACACACGGGAGCAGTATTGGCTGCTGCTGCTATTGTCGAGAATCTGGGTGGGTAGCTCGCTTGTACATGCAGTCTAATTTAAGCTTTTGAGGAATAAAATTTCTATTATTTTGGATTTTTATCTTCTCAGGTTTAGTAATACCCTAAAAGAAGAAATCTCATTTTCTGGGTATATAACGGGCATTTTGGGGAGTAATCTAACTATATTGATATTAAGGTCCAATGACTTTCATATACCTGCCATCTGTGATTGGTATGAATGTTTGGCTTCCAAATAAGTTTGTGGTACTTCATTGGTTGCTTTGTTACAATAAATAATTCTCTGGGCGTTTTTTAAGCACACTTCTTTGCTTATTTGCTTATGATACCTCTCAAGACATCCCTCCCTTTGAAACTAATTTAAAAACATGATGGTTTAATGAACTAGGACTTCTTTTGTGTCTTTTGGACACTAAAACTCATCTGTGGACCAAATCCTGTTGTTTGTTTCCAACGGTAGTGCCCTTTCAGACTAAGCTTGTGTTTTCATGTTGCCAATAAACTAGATGTTGAGGAGGTGCCTGGGTGCCTCAGTTGGTTAGGTAACCTACTCTTATTTTCCACTAAGGTCATGATCTCAGGTTGAGGTGAAATCAAGCCCTGAGTTAGGGCTCTTGTTCAGCAGGGAGTCTGCTTGGAATTCTTTCTCTCCCCCTGCTCCTCTCCCTGCTCTCACTCACTCTTTCTCTCTAAAAATAAATAAATGAGTAAATAAATAAATAAATAAATAACATCTTTTTTAGAAAAGGAACTATGGGGTACCTGGGTGACTCAATTGGTTGAGCAACTGCCTTGGCTCAGGTCACGATCCTGGACTTCCAGGATCGAGTGCCGCATCGGGCTCCCAGCTCCTTGGGGAGTCTGCTTCTCCCTCTGACCTTCTCCTCTCTCATGCTCTCTCACTCATTCTCCCTCAAATAAATAAATAAAATCTTTAAAAAAAAAAAAAAGGAACTACGTGTTGAGGATTAAGACAATGATACCAATAGACGAAATGAGAAAATACTTTATTTCACAGGAAAAGTTGTTTAGATCAGATTACTTAAGGAGTTACATATAGTGATAAAACCAAAGGGACAGAGCTTGTTACTTACAATGTGAGAGGTTACATGCAGAGTGTTAAAGGCTTGGGAAGCATTTGTTTTGCCTTTTTTTTTTTTTTTTTTCTGAAAACAATGAAACAATGACCATCAGAACCCAACCTTCATCTTCCTTTTCCGCTCCCTTGAAGTAAACTCAAGGTAACCCATCGCTAGGTCAGATCACATCTGTTTCCATTTTGCCTGAGTTGTTAGCCTGACATTGGAAACTATAGTATGAGATAGTTCAATCTGTTTCCCAGTGAGATATCCTCCTTATATCTGGTTGATGTGCCAGAGGAGTTAGATTAAAAGTTATTTCATGAAGTTCAAAGTAGTTGAAACTGGTTGGAGTTGGGGATTGGCTACAAAATAACTTTTTTTACCTTGGTTTTTAGGGTAATCAAAATATGGGATTTACGTAAGAATTATACTGCTTATCGACAGGAACCCATAGCATCCAAGTCTTTCTTGTACCCAGGTAGCAGCACTCGAAAACTAGGTAAGCCTTTTAATACCCTGTGAATTTTTGTTACAATTTTAAAATAAATATCAAGCTAGTTTTCAGCAACATAGACTTGAAATTAACATGTGGTTGTGTCTTCTGGAAATTCAGAAGTTAAAAACTCAGAATATTTTTGGTTTGTATATATTTGGAGGAAGAAGAATTCTGATAATCTTGTGGAATGATCTTCTTTCTTCAACATTGTCACTTCAGTTCTACTTGCTGTAATCAGGACATGCTAACTAAAGTTTCCTTTTTCTAGGATACTCAAGTCTGATTTTGGATTCCACGGGATCTACTCTGTTCGCTAACTGCACAGATGACAATATCTACATGTTCAATATGACTGGATTAAAGACTTCTCCAGGTAAGATCTTACCCATTTAAAATCTCTACCCTGGAAAAATAAAATAAAATAAAATAAAATCTCTTGCCCAGAAACTAATGCAGAGATTTTTGTTAATGATAATTTTATTGATCTTTTTTTCTGAACCAAATTTTTTAAGACATAGGAGGGCTTTGGCGTCTTTGATTAGTTCCAGTGATGTTTTCCTGGGTGTATTTTCCTTGTGATATTTCACAAGTAAACAGAATCCTGCTGTATATGGTGACTTAACTGTATTTTAACATTGAGTCTTTCCTGAAATTGTGTCCCTTTGACTATATTTAGAAATGTCTCAAGTTTTATAAGCTATAGAAGGCTGTTCCCAGTTTTTGTCTTGTTCAGGGGTTATTTGTTAAAATTAGGGGGCTGAATTTTTTAATTCCCTAGATAGGTTTTTATCTACTTCAGCCTTAATGTTGGGCAGTGTCTATTTTATCTCTAGTTTTCCCCAGCCTCATCTTTTTTTTTTTTCCCTTCAAGAAAATTAAAATTGGAATCTGGTGTTTAAAGTTGATACATGGCACTTTAAAAAAAAGAAATGCAGGTTTCTCAGCCATACTCTAAGATTTTGGGGGGTTACATAATTTTAAGAACATTTTCAGTTACTTAGGCAAGCTATATATTAGCAACCTCGTTCTTGCTAAGGTATAGCTCTGTCAGAAACAGACAGGTTCCATAACCCCTAAAGCTACCTACTTCCCACTAAAGTAAGATGTGCTGATAAATAAGAAACCTTGAAATAGTATAGAACTTAACTAGGCTCTTACAGAACTTTCCAAAGACTGCCCAAAGCCAGTATTAGGAGTTTGAGTTCTGTGACAGCTTCACAGTTGGTATTTCCAATGTCCTAGATTAGGTCTGGTGTTGTCTAAATAACAGCAAGGGTATTTGGAAAAGGGAAGGAGTTTATAAGTTGTTTTGCTGTTTTCTGAATGGAATCAGAACTTAAACAGCTTCTAATTTAGATAGTCATATAAAATACACTTTTCAGAATCTTTCTCCAAAAGATAAAAGCATAATCCTAATTATATTATCAAATAAATGTACAAGAATTCTTTCTGTGTCTTTTTTTTTTGTAGTCTGGCCCAAAAGGGAGTCTTGAGATTAGTCAAACAAATATGCCCAAAGCTATATTACTAAAAATTTAGTAACCTTTTTCCTGTGCTCCCAAAATTATTTTGTTGGCTCCTATAGATAGGTAGGTAGGTAGGTAGATATGTTCTTTAGAGACTGAGTGACAGACAGTGTCTGACATTGGGTAATTGCTTATCTTCTTCAAATTTCAGAAATGGTCCTGGGCTTAATACTTTATTTCCTATACTTTTAATTTATAGTGTTTTATTATACTAAGTGATGTTCATAAGGATGACTCTAAAGCAATTCACTGAAGCATTTTTAGAGTCCAAATTATCAAAGAAAGATAAAGTTGAACTAATCAAAGCCAATACAGGTTTTAGGATTTTTTGAATGCTTTGAAGCATTTACAGTGTACTTGAGTAGACCAGCAGAGGGCAATAAATACTTACAGGTCTAGTGGGAAATTTGGTCTGTAGTTTTCCATTCATAGTTAGAGTTAAGAAAGATAAACAATTATAGTTTTACAGTTGTATTCAGAGCAAAGGAGCCTGTTTATTTTGTGGGGATTTACCTATCATCGTAGATAAAAATGTGCATCTGAATTGATTCATGTTCTGCTTAATATCTACAGTGGAAGCATTGGTGTGGAGAGTATTTGATATGTAGGCTTTTTCTTGAAAAGCTAAAAATAAAGTCTTTTTCCAGTTTTGTTCTGGCAAAAGGAAAAAGATTTCTGTGAGCACTGAAGGAAAGCTATTATGTCCCTTGATAATTCTTACTTCCTTTCTGTTGAAGATTAGAGTGAACTTCTTTCCCTCTGCTTAAATGTATCCCTAAATTCTTCAAAAACTGAGATTTTTTTCTTGTATTTCCTATTAGTATTCTGGTACCAGAAGCCTCAGGTTTTGGTCTTCTTAGGATAGAAGAACTCATCAAGCACATTGTGCTAGACTGGATTGCTTGCCCTTTTGTTACAGATATTAAGAAGTCTAAATAAACCTAAAGGCTAACCCTAACCTAGTTGATGTATCTTACATACAAACATATAGTTTACCCCACTAGCTCCTTCTTTTCAGCCTTCTTAAAGTTTTGGATTAAAAAATTCCCACAATAAAAAAATAAGTAAATTGATTAACTGATTCCTACATCCCAAATGAGCTATCCATAAATCTTAACTCTTTCCACTGATTCTTACCTATTCATGCAACAGATGTTTGGAAATCTCTTTTCAAAGCACTGTGAGGTCTAGTGAGGAAAGAATAAAATATGAAATTGACCCTCAGTATTTGAAGTCTAAGAGGAAGAGGACCAATGTATTACTCAACAGAGAAAGCCCTATGCTACTATGGGAAAAGAGGGCCTAATGAAAGCATTTACTAAAAGAGTGGACCCTGGTTGCATTCTTCTCCTTAAGAATGTTTTCCGTCACTTTCCTTTCCATAGCCAGCTCCATACCAAATATCTGGGCTTAGATCATGAGATTGGATTTAATATAAAAACTTCTTTCTGAGACTTTATAACTTTTTGCCAATGTCCAGTTCCCTTTAACTTAGTGAATAAAACTTGACTATCTGTTTCAATATTCAGTAGTTAATACACTAATAAAACTTGTTAGGACATGTACAGTGTCTGCATTTAAGTGAACATTAGAAATAACAAGAATCAAGTAATATGTGTTTGTTTGGTTTTTTTCCTCTGACAGTGGCTATCTTCAATGGACATCAGAACTCCACCTTTTATGTTAAATCAAGTCTTAGTCCAGATGACCAGTTTTTAGTCAGTGGCTCAAGTGATGAAGCTGCCTACATCTGGAAGGTAAGTTACCAAACTTCCCTCACAAATGTGAGAACTAAGTATTCTTACAAATATTTCTTCTCAGATGAGTAAGTTTAACATAAATGCATACTATTAACTTTTTCTACATTAGATGTTCAGTAAAAGTTGCTTCTTCCTTCTTAACACAGCCAGACCTCGCTCTGACTGACACATATATCATACTTTCATGCCCAGAGCTTCTCAGAAATAGATCATCCATGTACTCCAGCAGTTTCACAGATTATCAGAAAATTGAGAATTCAGAAGCTTAGAGAGAACCTTAACTACTTTGTTGTGTTTCCTGGAAAAATATGTTGGATTATCTTTCTGCCCTGAGTTTTCAAGCTCTTCATTCAAAATATATTTTAATTCCCAGGATCCTATGCCCAAATCAACCATAATATCTTGCACAAAACACTAAAAAATATTTGTATGGTAATTGTATTCTTTACTCTCTTATAAGTGGCCAGTCTTAAGGTTACTAGAATAGATGTGACTACTTTTATCAGTTTTATTATGTATTTAATGGCATTACTTAACTTACTTGACAGATTCTATTCCTGTTAACAAGTTTATTTATTTTCTTTTTTTTTTTTACTTAACAGTGATTCCTAAAGTGACTACTGTAAGCTAAGAAATTTAAATTTGTCCATATGAGGTTCAGTGGAGAAAACTGAAATATCACACAAGGAGCACTTGCTGACTACTGAAAAATAGCTCTTGTGGGACTAATTAATTATAGAAATGTCTGGAAGTTCAGAGACATAAGAGCATTATGGCGTAGTTTTCCAAGGGCTAGAAATTAATTATCTTCTAGATTGCCCTGTGATATCATAAATGTCCTTGACACTAATGAATTGGGACGATCAGAGTTCACACATTATGGATTTTATTCTTTGTTATTTTTAAAATTTATTTACTAGAGAGAGAAAGCAAGTGAGCAGAGGGGGGAGCAGAGGGAGAGGGACAAGCAGCTCTATGCTGAGTGCAGTGCCCTACAAGATCATGATTTGACCTGAAATTGAGAGTTGGATGCCTAACCAACTAAGCTATCCAGGTGCCCCACATTTTGGATTTTAGAGTCATAATGTCTAAAACTTGATAGATTCATAGGTTCAATGTTATCAAATCCCTTTTCAAGAGGAAGTCATATCGTTATTAGTCCTGCCAACCTCTAGAAAGTCGTTATCTTTAATGTTGGCTTAGGATGAGATAGAACCTGTCAAGTATGAAGCATAATTCTGTTTAATTTCACCTGGTCCTGGAGGACGTACTTAAAGTGACTTCTCTGTGTACCTAGAGGTGCAAAAATACAACACTAACTTAAGAGTTTTTAGTGATTATATCCTAGATGGTCACATGGTGGAGACATTGTTCTATGCAAGATACTTTTGTGTTGTACTTGGTCTCTTTCTATAAGCACAGTTCTTTCATGTGTTATATTTTTAAAATGAAAATTTGCTTATAAAATATATACCTGAGACTCTGATCCCATAAAAGTTTGTACCTAGTTTCTTGTCTATAAAATTTTCTGACTTGAGTTTTAAACTTTAATGATATACGTTACTAACATTAATGCTTTGTTCTTATATTTTAAATTTTGAGTTTCAAATTTGGTCTAAATGCTTCTTATTTTACTATCTTTTTGTTCTTCCTTTCTCCTTCTCTCACTGTCTTTCCTTTTTCTTCTTTATTATGTTCTGTTAGTCACCATACAGTACGCCATTAGTTTTTGTTGTAGTATTCCAAGAATCATTGTTTATGTATAACCCTTCTTAATATCCATCACTGGCCCAACCCATCCCCCCACCCTCTAAAACCCTCAGTTTCTTGGAGTCCAGAGTCTCTCATGGTTCGTCTCCCCCTCCGATTCCCCCTTCATTTTTCCCTTCCTTCTCTTAATGTCCTCCATGCTATTCCTTATGTTCCACAAATAAGTGAAACCATATGATAATTGACTTTCTCTGCTTGATTATTTCACTCAGCATAACTTCTCTCACTATCTTTTCATCCCTTTTTTTACTATGGCTCTCAACTAAGTAGGAAGATTTTATTCTATCAAAGTCTGTATCATTTTAAGTTTTTTAATTCTTTAAAAATAATTTCTTTTAAAAAAAAGATTATGGAAAAAATAGCCCTGCACTGATCATTTAAGGAAATCTTTAAAATCAACTTTTAGTTATGTTAATTATGCGTATGATTATATATTCTACATAAATGTGTTTGCATGTGTATACAGACACAGTTTTATTATCAACTGAAAGTTTCTCTCTAGCTATCTTCTATAGTACAAAGGCTTTTTGTTTGTTTGTTTCATGGAATGAGGGTTAAGGTACAGTTTCTCTCTCTAAAGACATGCAGTAAAGAGACTTGGCTCTTGTTAGTAACCCATTTTCAGACATCCAGTCAGTGGCTATCACGTACATGGGTGACCCTTTTTAAATTCCTCAGCTGGGTCACATGTCAGTGCTGAATGATGTGGTTCAGACATGATGTTCTCCTGCTGTCCACACATAACTCTGTGTGCAGGCTCTGATATTTGAGATCCTGGCAAGCTTACTGCTCCTAAAATTGAATTTGCCTAGTGAGGTGGCTCAGTTTCTCTTTTCCATGATGAAGAAGAACAGTGGGGGTGTAGTTTAAAAACCATTCCATGCAAGCTGAGTATCACGCTGTTAAGTTATAGCTCTGCCATGTTTCCAAAAGGTCAGAATCTCTCAAGTGTTGGGATTTTTCCTATGCTAAAAAGCCCATGGGCACAAGAAAACAGAGTGAAAGAAAAGAGTTACCAAGAATCAGGCGTTATTAAGTGTTATGAAAGAAAAGAGATCTCAAGACAGAAGAGAATGGCCTTTTAATCTTTACCACTGCTCGGCAAAAGGGAGATGTAATATAGTTAGACTCACTGATACTAAGGACCAAGAGTTAAAAATAAAAAGAGTTAATAAATATTTTTCTTTTTAATTTCTTATCCTTTGTCCCACCCTTACCTACCCCCTTCCCTTCCCTGGTTGATTTCTGTTATAGCCACTGAATAGTATTGAAGTGGTTATAAATAAACTCATTTGGCACAGTCATTCTACCGCTGACTGGCGAAACATTGAGCCTGACACTTTAGGAAGTGTAAATGATCTCATGGCAGAAATAAAGATGAGATTTGGTTTCTGCCTGGGCAGAGTAAGGGGATTTTTTGAGGAAAGTTGCTGATCTTTTTTGCACATTTAAGGATACAGAATGTTTTATTAGATGTGTAGCTTAGAGCCAATTATTTCTAGTAGTAACCTTCATAGTTGTAAGAGTTTTAACTTGGGGATTCTTCGTGTCTTGAATTAAAGTCTGTATAACAACTAAAATATATAAGAGAGGACAGTTTTCTGTGTTTTGACCATCTTCAGAATGCATAGGTGTAAATGTCTCTTGGACTTAATAGTTTCTTCTATTTAAAAGTAGAGGGAGGTGGGCGCCTGAGTGGCTCAGTGGGTTAAAAGTAGAGGGAGGTTTTAAAAAAAAGAAATTAGGGGTACCTGGGTGGCTCAGTGGGTTAAGCCTCTGCCTTTGGCTCAGGTCATGGTCTCATGGGCTTGGGATTGAGCCCTGCATGGGGCTCTCTGCTCAGCAGGGAGCCTGCTTCCCCTTCTCTCTCTGCCTGCCTCTGCCCACTTGTCATCTCTCTCTCTCTCTCTTTCAAATAAATAATCTTTTTAAAAAGTGAAATTATGGTAATGTTTTATCATAATGAGGTGACAATAAATAAAAACTTATTTGAATAAAAATGGAGGATTTATAAACAAGTTGAGCTTCACTAGGGGAAATTCATCTTCTTTGAAATAGTCAACACGTATACTATGCCATGCTCCGATACTCCTAAAATTGTGAAAGCTCCTGTAACTACCACTCATACAAACTTGCTGGGGATTAGTACTCATTTCAGCCCACAATATGCCTTTCCCTCCACTCCTTTTTTTTAATTGAGATAGAATTCACATAATATAAAATTCATCATTATAGTTGTTTTTAAATGTATAGTTGATTTTGAATAGCCATCACCACTGTCTCATTCCCAGACATTTTCATTACTCCAGAAAGAAACACTGCCCTTGAAGAGTCTCTCTTCATTCTCCCCTGCCCTCATGCCCTGGCAACCACTAACCCATGTTCTATCTTTGGATTTGCCTATTCTGGACATATCCTATAAATGGATTTTGACAATATGTGATCTTTTATGTCTGGCTTATTTCAGTGAATGAACATGTTTTCCAGATTTGTTGTGTTGTTGCGCGTATCAATACTTCATTCCTTTTTATGGTTGGATATCCATCATATGGATAGACCACATTTTATTTATCCATTTATTAGTTGGTGGACATGTGAATTATTCCACATTTTGGCTTTATAAATAAAGCCACAATGAGCATTCATGTGTAACTTTCTGTTTGAACATATATTTGAACATATATATAATATATATATATATATATATATGTTTGAACATATATTTCTGTGTGTATACCTAAGAACAGAATTGCTGCATCCTGGGACACCTACATGGCTCAGTCGGTTGAGCATCCAACTCTTGATTTCGGCTCAGGTGGTGATCTCAGGGTCATGGAATTGAGCCCCACATTGGGCTCCTTGCTGGGCAGGGAGTCTGCTTGAGATTCTCTCTCTCCCTATCTTATCCTCCTGGCCCTCCACTCACATGCACATGCACTCTCTCAATCTCTCTCTCAAATGAATGAGTAGATCTTTAGAAAAATTGCTGGGTCATATAATAATTCTGTTTAACTTTTAACTTCCCCTTACTTTAATGCTATACTAAGCATCTGACTCAACAAATGCTGACTTTTATTCTCATTATTATTCCTACCTTATTATCAGTTTGTAAAAAGTTTTTCCAAGGAGTCTTTATTTTTTTCTCTTAGATCCTATAGATAAATGCAAAAATGTGGATATACCCTGTTGGCGGATGTGATGGTTTTTC
Source organism: Mustela nigripes (assembly GCF_022355385.1). Taxonomy (NCBI): domain Eukaryota; kingdom Metazoa; phylum Chordata; class Mammalia; order Carnivora; family Mustelidae; genus Mustela; species Mustela nigripes. The sequence continues at coordinate 12,690,522 of NC_081566.1, forward strand.
TTGAAATTTATTTTAATCCTTTATATACATGTTTAGGTTCCCTTGGGTATTGTAATGCCTAGAAAATTGAAGAAGAAGCAATATCTTGAAATGACAGGCTAAAGGCCACAAGCAGAGTAAACCAGTGGAGTAGAAGAACGTGTTGCTACCAGGGAGGGTCGGTCAAGAGGACACTGGGATTTTCTCACCCTTTTAATTTGGGGCTAGCAGACCTGCTTGGGTCTTGAGTGAAGAGTAACTTAATAGGCTGGGGCCATCCCAAATGCAGGAGGAAGGAGAATTTCTGTGGCTCCTGAAATACTTAGAGACTATCTTGAAAGTCTTTTCTAAAATATGCTACCTTGTGAGAGAAAGAGTTATTGTTCTCTGTGCCATTGTAGGAGGCAGAAAGTGAGATCCTTTTAGATAATACTCAGGAAAAAAGCTTTTTCTGTTAAACTCTAATTAACCCAGCAAGGCAAATTAGACTCTGCTCTTTCTCTTCTTTTGCTTTTAGAATCATTACATGTGCCATTTAACCCAAGAGAGGAGTAGTAATATAACTGAGTTGGATGACCTTGTGAATCAGTGTGTTGACTCTCTTCACTACAGTTGAAGGCCTCTATTAAGTTTTCTTAGTCATTCTCTGCAAATATTCTTTCCAGAGTCGCCTCCACTTTCTTCATACAGATGAGCAATGATTCAGAGCCTCCAGAAAATGAAAAGAGAATAATGTCTCTTTTCAAACACGTGCTAATAATAGTTATGTGAGTTTATATGCCATATTGTGCTGATTAATTCCCATGGCCTCTGAAAGGGTTTGACAACTCTTGAATGAGTCAACTGTCAAATGCATCACTAGTGGCATATAGTGAGAGGGAAAGTCTGATCCTTTGTCACGTGTATACTACTGCACAATATGACCCTTCTTGATTCATTAAGATGTGGCAGTACTTAATTGAAAACTTAAGATTTCTTTAAACAAATCTACCAAAATGAAATTTTAGAGGATTTCTTTTTTCCCAAAAAAAGATACCGAAGTGCCATGTATAAGTATATGGTTTATATTCCTTCAAAATGAAGGGGTATAACTTTAGGGACTGTGGTAAAAATCGGTGAGTCTTTTGGGTGAAAGACTGTCCCCTTGTTGCCAGAGAACTGGTAGTATGTCCGAGATGCCTTCAGGATGTATTTAATGTAGTGTTCCTGGAAGTAGCTGATTAGAAAAGATCTGAAAATGTCTAGGCTATATAAAAACAGGACTCCATTGAAATTCACACTACCTAGCAGCTGAACCCTAATCTTATAGAAAGTTTTCCAGCTAAGGGGTGAGGAATAATGTCATGCTTGAATTTCAGTCAAAATATATGTTGCTATATAGTCTTAAATTGAAGTAAGACCTGCCCCTGGTATTTAAGTTGATTATTATTAACTGATTTTGGCTACTTTCATTCTGTTTTCTCAGGTTAATGACAGAAATACTTTTATTGCACACTAGGACTCTTTTCTGAGCTATAACTAGGTATACCTAGAGATCTTTGGTAACAACTCTGTAAGACACAAATGTGGAGAGATTCAAAGGCTCTATCTGAGAGACCTAATACTGCTCTGCTGACTTACTTTTTTTCTTTTTTGGTGGTGTGATAGGTCTCCACACCCTGGCATCCTCCTACTGTGCTCCAGGGTCACTCTCAAGAGGTCACATCTGTGTGCTGGTGTCCATCAGACTTCACAAAGGTTTGTAAATAAATCTCTGTCATTGGTTTAAAAAATAGATCACAGATCTGTAGATTTTCCCAAGTTAGTTTGAGAGTTACACAGACTTTTATTTTTAGGGATTGAAAGATCTAGAGGCCATCCAGGATCTATGTCTGCATTAACCATACATACTCATATTTTCTTTAGCAATAGAGAAACTTACACTAAGGAATAAAAATGGATTTTTTAAAAAATTTAAACTCAGTTAATTAATAATATATATTATTGGTTTCAGAGGTAGAGATCAGTGACTGACTCATCAGTGTTATATAATACCTGTGCTCATTACATCACATACCCTCCTTAATGTCCATCACCCAGTTACCCTGTCCCCCTCCCCTCCAGCAACCCTCTGTTTCTTATGATTAAGAGTCCCTTATGATTTGTTTCCCTCTCTGATATCACCTTGTTTTATTTTTTCCTCTCTTCCCCTATGATCCTGTTTTATTTCTTAAACTCCATGTATAAATGAGATCGTATGATAATTATCTTTCTGATTGACTTGTTTCTCTTAGCATAATACCCTCTAGTTCCAACCATGTCATTGCAAATGGCGAGATTAGAATGGATTTCTTGATTCCCTAGAATAATTCCTTTCCTAAACATAGTTAAGTTTTTAATGTAATTAAATTTCATCTGAAAATCTAAGGTGGAAAACTAGTTTTATTAACTTTCTACATACTATCAACATGGTATGTTAAAGGTTGTTAACATCTTGACTGTTCTTCACAGTCAAATTTAGTTTTCACATGCCTAAACAGTGCTTACTGTGAAGTTGTAATATGGTAGGTTATCTATGGCTACCCTATATGAGTAGCTCCAAGATGTTTTAGACATTTCTCACTTAAAAAATTTTTTGACAATGATACTTAAAGACAAATAAAATACCTGAAATGTAAAAAGGCAAGAAATATAAACTTTGTGTACATGTAGGGATTTCATAAATACTGGCCCAAGTTCCACTCATTCTCTCAGCCCCTACTGCCTCTGGTCTTTGGGTTATTTGGGGTTTACAAGAAATACCACTTCTGTGGATATCTCCACTTTCATTTATGACGTTTTGAGGTTTTGTTCCCATCTGTTTTTTATCTTCTAGAAACTTCTTATGGTCTAGTCTATTCATGGCATCCCTGCTAGCTTTCCAGTACTGCTGTGGATTTCTTTTTGTTTCTATATCTGTATAACCATTTCTGTGGTCAGCCCTATAGATTTTTTTTTTAACTCATTGCTTTAATCACCAATAATTACATCCCACTGACCTTTTTCTTCTGAGGTTCCATGTACCTCCCAGTGAAATAATCTGCTTTTAACATGGAGTTTTGTATCTTTGTAGAATTTAGAGAGTTTTTCAATTACTCACTTAATTTTGTTCCCTTTTTTCAATTATCATATATTGCCCTTATCTATATATGCACAGAAAAGACTCATAGGTAGTTACAAGGCTGTTTACCTATACTAATCTAATAACCACTTTTTAAAAAAAATTTTTTTTTTAAATAACTTTGCTCCTAGCCTAAAGTTAAGAAGGTAAAAATATGGTTTTAAAATCTAGCCTTTGAAATTAGAAAAATTTTCACTTCTAGCTCTGCCACTTAATTGTGGTGACCTTGGGCAAATAATTTTATTCTTTCTTATTTTGTAGATGAGATTATTGGAGTTCAAGGCATTTTACATTGTGAGAATTAAAAAACATAAAAAATGTAAATTGTTACACTCTCAGTAGGTGCTCTGGAAATAATTCTTGTTAATAGACCATCGAGTAACTGGGGATTCCAGGCATTTCTTCTTGAGCAGTTAAATATGTGTGTCTTCTTTTGGCCTCCCAGTAAGGAAAGGAAAAAGTTGCCAGTCTCTTGGGGGCCAAGACTTAAGAGAACGTGTGTTCTTTTTTTTCTCTCTCTTCAGTGACTGAAATAGAGAAATTATATAAACAAATGCTGGGGAACAGCTCTGGTACCAGTGGCCATTTGCCACAAGCTCTTCAAGCTGGACTTTCTCTGCCATAAAAGGCTTGGGACCAAGATCGGGAATGGTCAGATATTTTTAAAGGGGCAAAGGTTATTTTTAACTTCTTTCAGCCTAGTGAACTTGTTGTTTTCCCAGATTGCTCCTTTACCTATCTGAAAAAGAATCTCAAAGAATGGTTTCATTCTACTTGTCACAGCTTACTAGAGTCACAGACTAAGCCTGATCTTGGAAATGATCCCATTACTTTAGCAGTAAGCCAGAACATGTAGAATTCAGAAGAAAGTGGTAGAAATTGAATGTTGGTGGCATATACGGTTTATCATTTAAGAGAGGAAATAAAAAAGGGTGTCATAATTATATTATATTTCATAATTATATAGAAAGTGATGAAGATAATGACTTGCCCAGGTTTTTGAGAGTAAAACGAAAGGAACCTGATTTTATAGTAGGGCTTTAGGTCAGGTAAGATGTGACTGGTAACAGAAGACATACCATCAGAATTATAAAGAAAATACAGTCCTATGGAAATTTGGAGTGATTCCTAAAAGCGAGGGATGAAGTATATGATTTTTTAGATCTCATTTTCTACATCCTGGTATATCACACAAAATAATTCTCTAGTCCTTAAGATCTACTTTTTACTTTGTTATAAATCTTTGATTGAAACTTCTTAACTTCTTTCCTGATTCTCATTAGATTGCTACCTGCTCTGATGACAATACACTGAAAATCTGGCGCTTGAATAGAGGCTTAGAGGAGAAGTCAGGAGGAGATAAACTCTCCTTAGTGGGCTGGGCCTCTCAGAAGAAAAAGGAAGCCAGAGCTGACCTAGGTAAGGATCCCATGCATTTTTCTAAGTTGCTTATGGTTTGATTGGTTTCATTCTGCAATGCAGAGTGATAAGCTAAATTTGGTCTTACTTGATATATTTTTAAAGGAAAGCACCATCTTTCTTTACATTCTTTTCAATAAATATCTCCTGAGCACTACTATGTTTATCATCTACAAGAGGCACTGGAATATAGTGGTGGATCACTTATTTTCAAAGTATTTATTGAACACCTATGATGTGCTAGGCACGGCTCTGAGTTGCTGAAGATTTAGCAATGAACAAAAGAATAAAAAATCCCAACAATGTAAATGAAGATTACAGATTAGTATGAGAGGCAGAGGAACAATTAAAGAAAATATGTACTATGTCAGGTAACTATAAATACTTATGAAAAAAGGAACACTGGAAAATTAGGTGCTCAGGGAGGCCTCAATGTTTAGATGACGTTTGAGAAGGGAAGTGAAACAGGGAGCCATGTGGACATTTTGAAGAACATTCCAGGCAGATAAAACAGCAAGCACGGAAGCCCGTAAGCAGGAGTAGGCCTGATATATTTTTTGTTCCTCAAGGAGGCTAATGTGGTTAGAGCCCCCGTGGCTAGAGCAAGCTAACGAGAGGGACGGGAATAGTAGTGGAAAATGAGGTTCTTGTATGATTTGGGCTTTTATTCTGACATATTAAAAAGCTATTGCAGGGTTTTAAATAGAGGAGTATCATGATCTGAATTTTCCTAACTTGATTATTTTTACTCCTGTGTTGAAAACAAATTATAAAGGGATCAGTGTAAAAGCTGGAAGCTAATTTTGAACTCCTTTGAAATAATCTAGGAAGCAATGATGGTGACTTGGACAGAGGGGTAGCAAAAGATGTGGTAAGAAGTCTTCAAGTTCTGGATATATTGTAAATATAATGTGGAATCAGATATGGAATGTAAGGGAGTTACTGAGGATAACTTCAGAGTTTAGGACTTGAGAAGCTGGAAGAATGGAATTGCTGTTAACCTAGACAGGAATCACTGCAGAAGAAACAGGTTTGGGAGGGAATAGCTAAAGCTCCTTTTGGATATGTTGTTTGATATGATTATTAGACATTCAAATGAAGATGTCAGAGAGGTAGTTAGATGTTTAATTCTGCAGTTTGAGCCTAGAGCTATAAATTTGGGATTCAACAACATGTAGGTGAAGGAAGCTATAGCTAAGAAAAGAGGATAGGTCTGGGTTCTGAGCCTTGGAACACCCCATTGTTTAGAGATTGGAGGGGTGAAAGAGCAGACACAACCAGAAATAGAGAAAAACCAGGAGAATATTGTATCCTGGAAGCCCAGTAAATAATGGAGAGAGGGATGAATTTGGTCAAATGTTTTTAGAACTCCATGTAAGACAAGGGCTAAAAATTGGCCTTTGGATTTGGCACTATCAGGCTTATTCAGTGACTTTTAATGAAAGCAGTTGGCAGAGTGTCAGTGTCTAATGGGTGTTAAGGAGGATCAGAGAAGAGAACTTGGAGACTACAAGAATAGAGGGCTCTTCCAAGGAGTTTTGCTAGAAAGGAAAGGAGAGAAATGAAGTGGTAGCTGAGGAAGAAGCAGTGTTGCAATTTGTTTTTTGCTTTGTATTAACAGCATTTTGTGTGTGACTGGAAGGATCCTATGAGGGGGGTGGGACTTGATGCAAGGAGATTTGCTGGAGCAATGTTCTCAATTGTGAGAACAAATTTACAAGTAAAAGGGTAGGCCTTTGCCAGGGGTGTGGAAAGTCATCCATAGTAATTAGAGAAAAGGTAGAAAATATAAATACAGTGAAGTAGGTGGGATGTTCAGAACCTGTGGAAGTTGATAGCTTCTCTTAGTGAGATAGGAATCAGGATCTTCAAGTGAAAATAAAGATAGGGAAGGAGGTGGTTGAGATCCAAGGAGAGATAAGAAAGTCTGACAAGAGTCATACAGAGAAAAGAAGAGTAAGGGACTGGGGAGATATGGTTTTTGGGCAGTGGGTCAACTGGAGGCTGGTAGCCATGAGTTGAAAGTTGCAAAGTCAGCGTGGTTGTGTGTCTGCTGCCCAGGTACAAGTACAATGTAGGTGGGGAGTTTAAGGGATGTGGCTTCAGTCCACGAGTGTGAAGTGAGGGGTGGGGGGCAAGGGAGTTGAGGGTAGGTAAGAGAGGATGACTGTAATGAACTGTAGGAATGAAACTGGGGGAGGAGGGAAATGAGGATATAGTGGCACTTAGGGGACCATATTGAAGTGGGAAGGTGAATAAATTGAGGATCCCCAGAGGATGAAGGAATTTTGGAATTGGAATTTGGAATTGCTCAGAAGTGAGCTGGAAAATAGGGGGTGATTGACATTGAGAAAATGGAGGATTTGCAGGTTGGTAGTAGTAAGGTCAAGAAATAAGGGGCTTGAGTGAGTGAAAGGACAAAGCTATGTAGAAGGAGGCAGAGACTGAGCAAGCAAAGTATTGGAAGGATCATGTATGTGGATTTTGTAATAACCATGAACTGACAGAGACAGTGTTGAAGAGTGGAACAGTGCACCAAGAGCAAAAGTCTTCCAAGCACCGAGCCAGCCAGAGGGGATTCCGATGTTTTCTATCAATAGGTACATAGTAATAAGCTTGAAATTCAAGCTTAAGGATTGATTTTACATTAGCCATCAAGGCCTAAGGTAATGGGGAGTTGAAGGTGAGACCGAGTATATACTCATATTTCTAACGACTTACTTACTTAGTCTCTTACAAGTTGTTATAAGCAGAACTGGACTCCAGAGGGGTCTTTTATTCTGAGTCTACTTCAGTAAAACCTTTGATGCTTTTATTTTTGGTTTTTGGTTTTTCCTCTCTTTTAAAAAAATGTTTTTTTATTTGTATCATAGTTTAACAAGTCAACTAGTCCTACAGCAGTGAATAAGATAAAAAAAAACAGCCCCCAGGCACCCTGCCCCACAGTTCCCCTTTTTCAGGGGTAGCCACTGTCAAATGTTTTAGCTGATTCTTTGATATGTACATCTCTAAATAATATTTGTGCATTTCTGTTTCTTTGGGGTTTTGTTTTGGTGCAGTGTTCAACGTTATCTGTTGACCTTTTAATATGGGTGAGGAGGGTTTAGCCCTCTGGATCTCCACTCCAAATCCCTGCACGCTCCCCATTCCCCTGTCTTTCCAATACAAGATCATAATTTTTGTTTGATCAAGAGTTAGTATTTTTTTTTCTATTCAGAATGGAGTTAGATGGTAAACTGCTTTTACTTTTTATTTCCTATACTTTTCTTCCCCTTTGAGGCTTTTTATTAGAGCCTTGTCAATATATACTTGTATATCACAAGTCTACCCATTTAGATTACAGAGTGCAGTGGTCTTTAGGGCATTCAGAGTGAGGCAGTCATCAACACAATCTCATCCTAGAGTTTTTTCAGCATCAGAAATGAAGATTCCAATGTCCTTATATCCTTACTAGCTCTTAAGTATAGCCCTGTCTTAAGTATAGCCCTCCGAGTAAATGTGAAGTGGTATCCCATTGTGGTTTAGATTTTAATTCCCCTCACCGTTAATGACATAGAGCATTTTCTCAGGTGCCTATTTGCCATCTGTATATTTTCTTTGGAAGAATGCTTCTGCACATTCTTTGCCCGTATTTTATTGGGCAAATTAAATTTATTTGTCTTTTTTAATGTTGAGTTAAAAGTATTCTTTATATACTCTAGACATAAGTCCCTTGTCATACAGTGATTTGAAAATATTTTATCTTATTCTATAGGTTGTCTTTTTACTTGCTTAATGGTGTTTTTTTTTTTTTTGACAAAAAAAATTTCTAATTTTGATGAAATTTAATTTATCTGTCTTTTCCTTTGTCATTTGTGTTTTTGATGTTATATCTAAGAAACCATTGCTTAACTCAAGGTCACAAAGATTTACTCCTATATTTTATTCTATGAGTTTTTTAGTTTTAAGGCCCTCTGGTCCGTTGTGTTGTTTATTTTTGTGTATGATATGAGGTAAGGATCAAAATTCACTCTTACACATGGATATCCTGGTTTCTTGGTAATCATTTTTTTAAAAAAGACTATACCCCATAAATTGTTTTCACACCTTTGCCAAAACTTAGTTGACCATAAATGTAAGGGTTTATTCTAGATTCTCATTTCTGTTCCATTGATGCATATGTCTGTCCTTATGCTGATACCACATTGTCTTGATTACCGTAGCTTTGTAGCAGGTTTGGAAATCAGAAAGGCTGAGTCCCCTGGTTTTCATTTTCAAGGTTATTTTGACTATTCTTGTCCTCATGTAGTTCTATACACACACATTTTAGAACCAGCTTGTCAATTTCTGCAAAATAGTCCTCTAGGATTTTGATATGGATTGCGTCAGATCTCTAGATCAGCTTGGGGAATATTGCCACCTTAATGAGTGTTAAGTCTTGTGATCCAGGAACATGGATGTCTATTTGCTGCCTTGACTTTATAGTTACTTATCTCTCCCTAATTTTGGGAAATGAAAAAGAGAAGAATCATATGAGGAAACAGCCATCAGTGTTTCCACCACTCACAATTTTGACACTTTATTTTTTGAGATTTTTCCTCCTTTTCCACAGAGAGATTCTTATTAACGGAATCATGTTTGTACTGTAAATACATTTGGATTTCTTGAGGTTGCTTTCACTGAACTTATGTCCTAAGCACTTTCTATGTTATCTTATAGCAAAATTATTTAAAATAGTCCACTGAGTAAATGTTTCGTAGTTTAGCTACTCTCTTGTAGTTGGATATTGTGTTTCCAATATTTCGTGAAAATTGTTTTCTGAATTAAGGATTCCCCCATCCCATTAAAATAGATTCTCAGGGGTGGCATTTCTGTGTTAATTGCAGTAACCATTTTAAGAATATTAATGAAAAGTGAGTTGCTTAACTAAGTATTTTTAGTGTGTCATTAATTATTTAATTTTGGAAGCCAAGTCACAAAAGAATTTATACATGTTGATCCAAATTTGGACTATATAATAGCAACAACAACCTTTAGCCATTATTGAGTACAATCATTCTAGAGACCCACATGGATTATCTTACTTAGTTCGCCAAACAACCAAAACTGAAGCTCAAGGAAGCTGGACTTGCCTAAGGTCACACAGCCGTCAAGTTGCAGTAGAACAAAAATTTAAACATTTGCAGTCTGGGTTTAGAGCCCATGCTTAGAAGCACTCTGCCCTACTGCCTCCTTTAGGACTCAACATAAGAAAGCAAAGACCCGAGCAAGGGGGGCATTTGGTGGCTCATTGGTCAGGCATCTGCATTTGGCTCAGGTCATGATCCCAGGGTGCTGGAATTGAGCCCCACGTTGGGCTCCCTGCTCAGCGGGGAGTGCTTCCCTCCTCCCTCTGCTGCTCTCCCGCTTGTGTGCTCTCTCTCTCTAATAAATAAATATTGGGGAAAAAAAAAGAAGAAGAAGAAAAGAAAAGAAAAAACCTGACCAAGAGTTATACCTAGATTTTCTATTTCTGGATGCTGCTAGAGTTCTCTTGAAGAGCTCTACAGAGCAGCAACCCCATGTGAAAGCCAAAGGCTGGTACATTGGCTATTCATCCCTGTAACCCAGCTTCCAGCAACAGGTAGGCTGCCGCTAATCACACTTCCATTTTGAAAGTTATGGTCCTCTGCTTTCCTGACTCTAATTGCCACCCCAAACCTTCACTGCTGTCCTAGGCTTCATATCTTCTCCTCTGGCCCTTTTAGCACACCAGCCAGAAGGCTTTAAACTGAAGGCACAGCCCCTTTTCCCTCTGCCCTACTTTTCCCAGCCAGCACCTGCTCTGTCACTTATTATTGTTTCACCGTTTCAGCCAGCAATCTCAGCACTGTCAAGGTGAAGGGTTCTCAGCCCCAGCTGTGCATCGTAACCAGTGGTGGAGCTTTTTAAAAGTTTGTGTATCCCCAGTGATTGTTCAGTAGGTCTGGGATGGGGACCAAGTACCTGTATTTTTCTAAAGCTCCAAGTAATTCTTATATGTAGTCAGGATTGAGAATCTCTGGTCTAGGCATTATTGAGTGACAAAGATGATTGTCCTTATCGTAAAGAGAAGGAAACCTTACCTGTTCTATCTCATGTGCTCGCTATACTCTCACCAGTCAGCAGAATTCTTAGAGTCTGTTTTTTGATGCCTGGTACCTCACCATCATCTGTCTCAGAAGTAATGACATTTAATAAAAATTGTTTAATAATTCCTTGCTGGGTGCTATAGGGACACTAGACTTAAAAAAAATGAGTAAACCATCATCACCTGCCCCTAAGTGCTCCCAGTCTAGTCCAGGAGGCAGATATAAAAGCTTTGGCACATTATTAACACTGCTCCTAACTATATAAACAAAAGGAACCTACTTACTGTGGGAGAGGAGGAAAGAAGTTTGTGAATTCTACACAATGAAAGGAGTTTGTGAATTGTGTAACAATGAAGTTACCGATGTCATCAGAGCTTGAAACATGAGAATTTTTGCCTGGCCAAGAAGGGACAGGCTTGGCAAGAAAGCCACATGAACAAAGACAGAGATGTGACAGGGTGCAGCTTATTCAGGAAGCAGTGAGTAGTCTCCTGCAACAGGATCCCAGAGTAGCAGAGTACATGATATGACTGAAAAGGTGAGGTGAGGCCAGATGGCAAACTTTTATAAGAAAGGAGCTGCAAAGTGACTGATTATTCGTAAGCTCTCCTCTAATTCCTCAAAGGAGCTGACTTTCAGGAAGCTTTTAGGATAGTAATACAGGTTTATGCTACTGGGTCATCAGATCTTGTGCAGTGCTTAGGGTCAGTGGAGAGTCAGTAGATGATGTGCTAGATGGGCCTGTCGTGTTAAATCGATGCGCCAATATAGTGATGTACCAAATAGCTGTTAAAAAGAATGCAGTGCATCTAATGTACGTGAGGAGATACAGAGAAAAAGATAACACTTTTAAGAGAAAAGGGCGAATTGCAGAACGTGTCTGTAATAATCCATTATGTGTAACAATTATGTATGTAATAATCCATTGTTGGGTTTTTAAGGTATGATATACCTTTGTGTGCACTAACAGGCATATAGAAAATTGTGGGTTGCACAAGAACATGAGTAAAATGAGAAGATTAAAAAGAGGACTTTTGACTTTTCACCTTATTCCCTTCTGTTACCTGTTTGGTTGTGTTTTTTGTTTTGTTTTGTTTTGTTTTGTTACCATCAACTTTTATTATCTAAATAATCTAGTTACTGTTTTTTTTTAAAAGATTTAAATTTGTCGTAGAGTTTTGTTAACCTTCCAAGTTAATAAAATCTTCTCTTTGAGCCCCCATTGTCCAATCCTTCCTTCATTCTAACATCCTAAAGAAAGAGAAATGCCCTAACTTTCCACCACATCAGATACCCCGCTGACCTTCAGTAAATACTTCAGATGTCTACTGCTCGAGTATCAGAAACTTAGCTATCTGTGTGGTCCCAACCCCAGCTGCTCTGGCCCAGCTTTTTCCTTCTCCCCTAATCCTGTCTTAGAACCTGCATATTGTAAAACCCATACTATTTTAGGACTTTCTGCCTTAACCATATCCTTCAGCCCACTTTAATAGAACTAATGACTATAGGGGCTGTGTGGTGACTGTTGACCTGCTCTGAGGAGTGAAAAAATGAAAAATTTTTGTCCTCCTGAAGTAATAGTAATCGAACTTTAGAACATGAGTATGAGAACAATGACCAGATGCTTTAGGGACAGGTCCTGTCACTAACTTCCCTTATATATCATGTTACGACAAAAATGGGGTTTTCCTTGGGGTGCCTGGGTGGCTCAGTGGGTTAAAGCCTCTGTCTTCCACTCAGGACATGATCCCAGCATCCTGGGATCGAGCCCCACATTGGGCTCTCTGCTCCTCAGGGAGGCTGCTTCCTCCTCTCTCTCTCTGCCTGCCTCTCTGCCTACTTGTGATCTCTGTCTGTCAAATAAATAAAATCTTAAAAAGGGGGGGGGGGTTCCAGGAATGATTTATTGAAGGAGTGGTATCACTTTGGCGATTTCTAAAAATATGGTTGATGGGAAAAGTTCAGGTAAAAGTCAGTTTGTAGAATTTCTCTATCTCAAGACAAAACTGCTTTATTAGTAAAAAGCACGGGGTAGAACATATAGGATAACTAAATTCCTGAAATTAATGCTTGTAAATCTGTATTCTAACTAAAAGAGAGATTGTATTTTTATGTCAGCTCATTCTAAATTCAATTGCATATGAATAAAATTCGGTAAACTGAATTAAATATCAGAGTTATAATTCAAAGAGTTTGTGGCTTAGAAAATAAACTGATGACCTTTCCTTGTTATTGGAGATAGGAACACTATTTCAGCAATCTAAAAAGCTCAGAAGGAAAGTAAGAAAATACAGAGTTGTCTGTGGTGGGACCTAAGGGGGAAGAAGCATGAAGTTTTTAAAGAATTTGCCTAAAGTACTTGTTGGTTCTTGTAAACAAGAGACAGGACATAGAGAAGAGTTCTATCCCGGTTTGATTTGCTTTACTAAGAGAAAGCATTTAGCTTCTGAAATGTTCTTTGACATTCTTTGGCTTGTGGAAAGTAGCCATTCATAAGTTAAGATGGAAAACCAAGTGAGGCCTAATAACCTCAATGAGTAATTGATGGGATTGTTTTTTGTGGAGATTAAAATCTTTCCATTTAACAGATAGGGAAGCTGAAGTAGAGGAGGTAAAACGTTGGGTTCAAGTCAACAGTAAATCAATGTGCCAAATTTTAGACCAGTACTTCTGTTTGGGAGCCATTGTGTGGTGCCTCTTTGCCCTAGCATTGCTCAAAAGTATATACAGGAATCCTAATGGCAACTTTACATATGAAAACAAAATATCATTAACAACCTGAATGTCTTACTGTTACCTTAGAATACTTGAAGCTATTAAAAATGATAATATAAATTTATATTAATGTGCAAAATATTCATGGTATGCTTAGTAGAAGGTTAGCAAATACATTACATACAATTAGTATATACATTATAGTCTTGTTTCATATAGAAAAAATTTGACATATATAATGTATATATCACATATACAAGTATAGAAAAAAATATTAAAAGTGGTTTACCTGGACTCATTTAAATTTTTTTTTTAATTTTTCTGTGTTTTCTAGATTGTCTATGTTTTACAACAGTGGTTGGGAGGAGGGCAGTTAGGAAAGGGGAAGGAAAATGTTGCAAGGGTATGGTAAGAATCCAATGATTTATATAACCTAATCACTTGGAAAACCATTTCTGTATGAGTAAGTTAGTTATAATTTTCCTTGATGAGAATTCAGGAATTTTCTGACTTTCACCTCTGATTTTTGTGACTCTTTTTTTTTTTTTCAGTGACAGTGACAAGTAGCCAGAATACTCCTGCCAAAGCTCCCAGAGTAAGGAGCAGTCCATCCATTTCTTCCCCATCATCAGCAGCTTGTGCTCCAAGCTGTGCAGGAGACCTCCCTCTTCCTTCAAATACTCCTACATTCTCTATTAAAACCCCTCCTGCCAAAGCCCGGTCTCCTATCAGCAGAAGAGGCTCTGTCTCCTCCGTCTCTCCGAAGCCACCCTCATCCTTCAAGATGTCCATTAGAAACTGGATGACCCGAACACCATCCTCATCACCGCCCATCACGCCACCCGCTTCTGAGACCAAGATCACATCTCCAAGAAAAGCCCTCATTCCTGTGAGTCTGAAATCATCCCAAGCAGTGGCTTGCTCAGAGTCTAGAAATCGAGTAAAGAGGAGGCTAGACTCAAGTTGTCTGGAGAGTGTGAAACAGAAGTGTGTAAAGAGTTGCAACTGTGTGACTGAGCTTGATGACCCAGTTGAAAAGCTTCACTTGGATCTCTGTTGCCTTGCTGGGAACCAGGAAGACCTTGGTAAGGACTCTCTAGGTCCCGCCAAACCAAGCAAGATTGAAGGAGCTAGTATGAGTATCTCAGAGCCTCCTTCTCCTGCCAGTCCTTATGCTTCTGAAAGCTGCGGAACACTACCTCTTCCTTTGGGATCTTGTGGAGAGGGGTCTGAGGTGGTAGGCAAAGAGAATAGCTCCCCAGAGAATAAAAACTGGTTACTGGCCATGGCAGCCAAACGGAAGGCTGAAAATTCGTCTCCACGAAGTCCATCCTCCCAGACCCCCAATTCCAGGAGACAGAGCGGAAAGACTTCTCCAGGCCCGGTAAGTTGGCGATGATGGGAAGATGCATTTCCTAACTTGAAAGTGGCCAGTGAGAAGATACATTCCCTAACTTCTTACTGAAAGGTCAGACACAAATCCCTTCTCAGAAGTCAGGATGCCTTCTTTTTCCTTTTCTTTTCTTTCTTTTATTTTTTTTTCCCCCAGTAAATCTATTTATACCTAGGGTTGCCAGATTTAGCACATAAAAATTTGAGACAAATATTGCATGGGACATATTTATACTAAAAATTCCTTATACTAAAAAGTTATTTGAAATTCAAATGTAACTGGGTGTTGCTGTATTTTATTATTTAGCAACCCTATTTACTCCCATCAAAATGCCTTCTGTCCAAGTCTGGGGGCGCCTGAGTGGCTCTTCCCATTAGCTTCTGACTCTTGATTACGGGGCAGGTTGAGATCCAGCCCTCCTGGCTGCCAGCTGAGCAGGGAGTCTTCCCTCCCCTGCCCCTTCCCCCGCCCCCACTCACCCTGCACTTGAGGGTGCGTACTCTCACTCGCTCTCCCTCTCTTTCAAATAAATTAATTAATTAAAAAAAAAAAAAAAAAAAACTTTTGTCAAGGCCTATAACCCTTAACCCTGTTGCTTGACTCTTCAAAGCCTTCATCATCCTCTAGCATATCAATTCCAAGATATCTTCCCTCTTCATTGTGTGATATTATTCCCTCCCCACCCCACCCCAGCCCCTGGCCACCACTTTTTATGGATTCCCTTCCTTTTTATAGATAAAGCTGACATTTGTGGGCAAGTTGCCAAAATCCATAAATAGATTTCCAGTTTGTAATTACAGTTTATGATTATTTAAAATACAGTGAAACTTAGACACTTACAAAGCAATTTCAATGTAGAATCCTTCTAGGTTTTTATGATTTTCTCCAATCTTATTTACAGTCCTCTTGCTCACACCAGTATTTTTGGCAATTCGCCTCTGTCTATACTTTTAAAACATTCACCTTAGTTTCACTTACCTATTTAGGACTCATTTCATTGACTGGCATAAATTTAAGTTAAGCAATTTCAAAAACATGTACTCTGGCAGAAAATAGGTTTGTGAACCTTGGAAAGCAAGTGACTCATTATTCATGGTGGTGGGGGAAGTAGCTAAGAGCATTGGGTGGGTATGGGCACCAGTCATTAAAAACTAAAAATCATCAGGTAATCAGTTTGCAAGTTAAGGCGAGATGGGTTAAGGGAGGTTCTGCTGTGCTTCATAGTAGCTCTTGCTCTGTGTTAAGAAGACGGTAGAATGATTAAAATTCACTCCAAGAATCTAAAAGGCAAAGGCAAGATATCCTGAGGCCAATTCTAGTTTAATAAGTGTTCATTTCCCCCTCCTACTGTCATGAAGCCTATCCAATAATTAGAGGAAAAATAAACCAGAAATATTTTCAAGATTACTTCAAACACAAGCTCCAACCAAGACTTGCTACAGAACATTAAGAAAAAAAAAAAAAAAACTAGCTCTAAGGAGTCTTTCTTCTTTCAAAATTATCACTGTACCTGTTTTTTTACCCCTAATCAAATTTCTTATTTTTTTTCCAGAGGAACTGTTCTCAGCTGTATGTTAGCAGAAAAATAATAGCACTAATTGTTTTCACTAATGTGTTAATTTTAAAGGCTTTCAAAAATAGTGTGCTGGTCTCATACATTTCTGGTTTTAGAATTTCAGTCTTTGAAGCTAACGTTTCTTTAAAAGAATTTTCTGCTTTATGTGCATGATGATAATGTCATTTCTTCCGAAGAAAGTAGCAGCTGCCATTTGAATCACTATTCCATTTGTAAATTTGGGGGGGGGGGGTTACTCATTTCTTTTTTTTTTTTTAAGATTTATTTATTTATTTATTTGACAGACAGAGATCACAAGTAGGCAGAGAGGAGAAAGCAGGCTCCCCCCGCCCCCAAGCTGAGCAGAGAGCCTGATGCAGGGCTTGATGCGGGGCTTGATACCAGGACCCTGGGATCAGGACCTGAGCTGAAGGCAGAGGCTTTAACCCACTGAGCCACCCGGGCGCCCCAATTCGCTCATTTATTTCAAGGAGGAGGATTATTATAACCTTTGGTTCCTACTAGAAGGTTTAACTGGTGAATATTTTCCATTCACATGAAAAATCTCTCCCTTCCATCCTTGTGTACTACCTATTCAGTTTTTATTAAATTCAGTGCAGATCAGCCAGAAGACACATTGCCATCAGAATATTTGGGACTGAAAGCTCACTGACTAAATAATCAAATTTCTAGACATTAATTTAAAATGCCTTTTAGTGATAACTTGTTGAAGTTAACAGCTGAGTTTTATCTTAGAAAATCTCTGAAATCTAAACTTTCTTTTTCCAGGTCACTATTACTCCCAGCTCCATGAGGAAAATCTGTACATACTTCCATAGAAAATCCCAAGATGACTACTGCAGTCCCGAACAGTCAACAGAATTATAGATTCTAATCTGAGTGAGTTAACTGAACTTTGGCCCATTAAAACAAGACAAAAAGTACAACAGAATGATTCTATAACTCTAATCTTTAAGAAAGCTACCTTTCTTTTTTGTTTTTTGTGTTTTGTTTTTTTTTTTAAATTTTCAGAGAAAATCCTTTCAACTCTGAAGTTTACCTGCTCTGGTTCTACTACCATAGCTTATATGCAGCTTCCTTGGGATGAATGCTGTGTTTAATTCCATAAAGTAAGTTTATCACTCTGTAACTTTTTGAATGAGTAGTCTTCACTTTTTAAATTATGCCTCTTCTCTACAATAATGACATCCTAGTTCGTAGAGACAGAAAGCAAGACTTGTCTCTTGTTACTCTGAGACTGAGGTTGCACAGTGGAAAGTATCTGCGGGTCACAGCAGGAGGCTGTCTGTGAAGGCCGGTTGCTGAAGAAGTCTGCTCGGGACCTCTGGTTCTGTGCTGCCTCAAATATAGTTTCATTTAAAATTTATATAATCTTTTCACTACACTTTTGGGAGTTTTTTGTTTTGTTTTTTTAGTATGTGTAAAAATGTGATATTCAGATAAGTGCATTTATCTTGATTCAGTGTTCAGTGTTAAAATACAGTCTCTTAAGTTAAAATCATCTTTATTTTAAGAGCAGTGATAACTATCAACTCTTTGGAGAAACTAGGAGAATAACACTAGAAACTTTACTTGTCTTTTTTCCCCCAAATATAATCTCTCACATGAGACTTAAGGTCTTCTGTTTTCACTAAGCAATTTACTATGGTACCAACTCAACATCATGTTCTATAAGAGGTTATAATTTTTGCCATTTATTAGACAAAGATATTTATAAAATCAGTAGTCATACATTCAAGTTGGGGTTTGAATTCAACTTGAATTCAATTCTCTAGGGGCTGCAACTTTTTAAAAATGTAAGTCATTGAATTTAAGAAAAAGTAATAATTTCTTACTGATATTTTAATAAAAGAACATAGCTCTGAACTGAAAATCCAGAACCTAAAAAATAATTTTTGGCTTTAGCTTCATTTTTTGGATTCTCTTCATATACATAAAAAATAGTAACCTTCTAGTATAGCCCTGAGCTGAAAAGTCCTGGAAATTTCTCTAAATATTTAATATAGAAGATGTTTAGATTGATTCTAAGTTAATAATGTGCAAAATATTTTGAACATCTTCCCTTTAGTCAGCAGTTACATATCAATCATCTTGAAATGAACTGTTGTTTTCTACTTTTCCCCTTTATAACCTCAGAGACACAAGCTCCGTGTACCCTCTGTGTACTATGTCCTTGGAAGGGAATCCCCTAACAATCATGAAACTTGATTCATTTTATCCATATCCCTAAGAAATATGTAGATTTTATTCATATTTTTGTCATAATTTAAAAATCTTTTCTTAATGACAAATTTTAATTCCTTTGATTCCTCTAAGTTAAGCTTGTACCAACCAGAACTACGTATCTGAATTAAACATGGATTCTCCTTGGTTTTATGCAAGGAGTGAAATAAAGAGAAGCCACAGAATTGCTGTTTTTGAAACAAAGCACTCCACAGCATTAACTGAATATTTAGAAACTCTGCTTATAATTGGTGTTTGATTTTTTAATGTTAGGCTGTGGAAAGGTGTTATTTATGACCATATCTGCTAATAATGCTACTTATCTCTTGCTTTGAAAGCCAGAGGGGTGGGGTGGGGAAAAGCTAAAGTAGATATTATATTCTTTGTATCCTTGAACATCTCCTAACAGCTCTGCTGAGTAAAATTGGGGTAAATGTGGCTGACAGAAACTGTGCTGAGAGTTACTGGCTGTAATATGTCCCACTTGGAAAACTAGTACTTCAAATGGGTGCCAAAGGTCAAATGTAATGAGATAATAATTATTCCTGCCTCTGTCAGTGTCAGACTTTGAGCTGATCCTGAATAATAAAGCCTTTTACCTTATCCGACATCCTTTTCTGAGCTTTTTGCATTAACCTAGAAGCAGTCTACACAAAAGAACTATAGTAGTAATCAAGAATACTTTCTACTTCTTCATTGAGTAAAATTGTTTATTCCCAAGGATATGATCTAGTTCAAGCTGAAAGAGGTTTTAATAAAATACGTCTTGCTTGGTCAGACCTTGAGTGTTTAAGATGGCTTGGATTACTTGATGAAGTAGGGTGGAGTGATGTAGTTCTTTTTCTAAACAAGTATTTCCAGCCCAAGCTTTTCCATTTGAATACACTCCAAGCGTTATTGCTACAGTGCTGTATTAGAGTTTCCTTTGGCTGTTTCAACACAGGCCCTTAATTTACTTTTGTGAGGGTTGACTAATTAGTCCTTTAAAATGTTTCCTTTAATCTGGGCTGCCCATTTAACTGATGATAAATCAAGACCATCTGTAGCTACCCCTGCAGGATTGGCAGAGGGCGAGTTCAGTTCACCACCCCGTCTCCAGCCCCAATAGCTTAAAACTTCACTAAGACTTTTGGAACACCCTGTGTAGGAATCATTTTTTAAATCCTCAGCTGTGCAATATGGATGCCTGAAGATAACTTCCTAAAAGTTTGTGTGTGCATGTTGCTCTATCCCCCAGCTTAGAATAGCCTATGTCATGATCTTGTCTAGGTCACATATCAGGGCAACATGTGCTTTTTGAGAGCCTATCACAGCAGACAAACTGCCCCTCTCGGGTCTGTTTCTCTGCTTTTCTTAGTCCCAAGAGGGTCTGGACTTCCTTTCACACTGCTCTTAAAGCAAAGGCCAAGGAGTCTCATAGAATCAGTTCCACAACTAGGTAGCACGCACATTTTACAGATGTGCAGCAGAAGAGAGACGGGGTGAGAATGTCATGCTGGGAAGACCGAGTTGTTGTCCTCCTTAAGGCAGTTAAAGGGCTGAATGTGGGCCCCGTGAGCTCTTGCTCAGCAAGTCTCACTACTCAACAGGTCTTCATAGGAGATTCTTTGGCTGCCCCAGGTTTGGATCAAGCCACATCATGAAATAACCAGTCTTTAAATTCTTGGGAATTACAGAAAACCCTGCTTTATGCATTAGCCCTTTAGGTACTGGTTGAAAGTTATAGGGAGGCCAGACACAACAATATGTTGGACATGAGGTGAGTCTAATGCTTCATTCGATCCGATGCTAGGAATACAGGCCCAGCTTGTGATAAGGGATCCATTTCATTGTCTAAAGTGGTAGAAAAACCTGTTTTATTTCTGAGCTATGTTTGAGTGCCTGCTAAAAACCACAAGGGTCGTTAGGGAATGATATAGGGGAAAGTCAACCTTTTCAAAATATCACCTGAGCAGGGGCGCCTGGGTGGCTCAGTGGGTAAAGCCTCTGCCTTCGGCTCGGGTCATGGTCTCAGGGTCCTGGGATCGAGCCCTAGGTCAGGCTCCCTGTTGATCAGGGAGCCTGCTTTCCCCCCTCTCTCTCTGCCCACTGCTCTGCCTACTTGTGATCTCTCTCTCTGTCAAATAAAAAAATCTTAAAAAAAAAAAAAAAATCTCCTGAGCATATTAAGTAGCTTGTTCAGATCAGTAGGCTTACAGCAAGTTCATAGTACACAAATAAGAAGTATTATATTATTAAAGAATAGGCTTGTTCCATCCCCAAAGCTTATCCCTCTATTTCCCGGCTAAGCCAAGAAAGAGGATTTCAAGGATATATAACCAGGTTTTTTATTTTGAATTTCAAAGGTTTAGTATTCCATTTATACTTCATTTCTCCTCAATTTCCTTAACTTGCCACATGCCCCTTCCTGTTTTGACATTCTAAATAATTTGTATTCAAGCCATTTTGTGAACTATGAATACCACATTTCAAAATGCCTTTGATTGGAAGGCTTTCAATACAGTCACCATTTTATTCATCACCTGGGTGCCAAGCCCTGTGTGAGGCACCTGGTCTGCGGAGTTCTTCTCTCTAGTTTTTGTTGTCAAAGGAGTCACTTTATCTATGGTGCTTCGATGGGTAAAGTCAGCATTTGAAAGAAATAGGCAAAGATCAGATTTTCAAGCCCTTTGAGAGATGCTGTTTGAGAGCAGCTATTAATGTAGCAAAAGTGCTGTCTAGATGCAATGCAGACTCTTCCTTCCAGGAACTTCATTCAACAGCTGCTTAGAGCTCCGGAAATTTTCAAAGTAAAATGACTTTCTCGTGCATGTTTTTATTATATTCTTTACAATATTATGAATAATAGTTAAAAGCATGACCTTTATACCCAGACTGCCTAGCCTTGAATCCAAGCCCTAGCTGTGTGGCCCTGGGCAAGTTCCTTAACCTCTCTTGAGAATCAGTTTTCTCATTTATAAAATGGGATTGTGTGGTTATCGCACTAATATAGCTCTTAGGACAGTGCCTGGCACATACTAGCTACATTTATTGAACAATTACTGTTAGCTATTAGTCTCAAGATAGGGAAAGAAGGGATTCTATCGTTATTTGATAAGTAGGCATAAAGGTCTAACTTTTTAGTTCTAACTCATTCTTGTTCATTCACTCACTTCTGTTCACTCACCCTGTTCCACTAGAGCCGTGGTCCTCAAAGGTGTGGGAAACTTTTTTTTCCCCTCGATGTTGCCTGAGTCCCAGTCCTGCTTTACAAAAGGAGCAAGTAGACCTTTAGAAAAACAAAATGAAAACAAAAATAACTCCAGTTCTGCAGGTGTTGGAGATTCATGATTCTTACCTACCAAGCACACATTAAGATTACAGAGGTTATTTCATCTGTGGTCTCAGCCAGTATTCAGAGAGGTTATAATTTGCAAATCTGTATCCTAGACACCAAAGCAAGCAAAGTATTGGCTCCCAGGGAGCCCACCCTCCCATTTCCTGACTGCTGTCCCAGCTCAGCTACATTGTTTAATGTGTGTTCACCTTTGGGGAGGAAGCTGCAGCTGGCTGGCCTTCAGGGCCAACTCTTGATCGCTTGTTAGGCTGTTATGTTCCATGGCCAGTGAGTCAGCACATGAGATGAAGCGCAAAGCAGGCCACGTTGCTCTCTTAGTAACTGATTTTGTAGGATACAAGATTCATACATTTGGTTGAGAAATAATGCGTAGACCCAAGATTCTTTTTTCTCACTTAATGAGATTCTTCCCTGGGCTTCTTTTTGATGCCACTATTACCTGTTATCAGTGTCACACATCAGTGCCAAAATACCAGCCATGGGGCTTTCTTTGACTCTTTGGCAGACAAACACAACACTGGGGTTTCGCTTAGCATCTGAGCACCAAATTATGCTGCCACTGCTACTGTTCAGGATCCTGGTTTCCAAATTTACGGGGATTTACAGAATGTGGCGTTCTCTTATTAGGAGCTGGCATCTGCACCTCTGCAAACAGATAATCCCACCATGCTCAGCCCTCCGCCTGGGTTGGTGCCAAAACTACCAATTCAAATGAAGATGTTAAGGGCGGCTTTTTGTTTTCCTGTTATCAGCCTACTCATTTTTCAAGTCCTAGAGTAAAGGTAAAATAATTATAAAAATCAGCCCTTCCCCCAGCAATATACTACCAGATAATAAATGTTACTAAAAAGTAAACTATAGGGGCGCCTGGGTGGCTCAGTGTGTTAAGCCTCTGCCTTTGGCTCAGGTCATGATCCCAGGGGCCTGGGATCGAGTCCCACATCGGGCTCTCTGCTCAGCAGGGAACCTGCTTCTCCTCATCTCTCTCTCTGTCTGTCTCTCTGCCTATTTGTGATCTCTCTCTCTGTCAAATAAATAAATAAAATCTTTTAAAAAAATAAATAAATAAATAAATAAAAAAGAAAAGAAAAGTAAACTATAAATAAATCATCTGGCCTTGCCATGTTGACATGAAGTCGGCAAGTACTGTCACACCACATCATTCAATAATCCTTCAGAACCATTCTTCCCCTTTTTCTCTTCCACCTTTTTTTCCATAACCTACCATGCACTCAAAATTTTCCAAGAATCTTCAGTAAGAAGCATAATAGAGTTTATTATGTGTAACTGTGAAATAAACAGTTGTACAGGAACTGAAATAATTAAAATTAAATTCCAGTAAGCATTTTTGTCTCTATAATGGGTCATTATTTGGCCTACCAGTTAATGTCAAGCTGGAAATGCTGCTTCCTCAAAAGCCTCATTGAATTCAGATAGCTTTATGTAGGACTAAGAGACTCAGAGTCCCAAAACCAGTATTTTCACAAGGGTTGACTAGTAAACAATTTGAAGTGAACATTAATAACTTCAGGGTAGGGGTAGGAAGGAGGGTGGTTATACTAAACATTTTTCAGCTCCCTAATTAGGCAATTAGGTATTGGCCTTGAAGTGCTGAACCTATAATTAAGTTTCTAGCTGTGGAAAACTATATCCTAAAACCAGGATATGTAAGCATCAAAGTCTAGAATTATACATGGAGAGTCAGGAGGATAAGGAAAATTAGATTGTGGTTTTTTGATGATTAGGAATGCTTTCTGTTACAGCCAACTCTCCTGCACAATAAATTTCAAAAAGAGAGGATGCCATTTAAAGCAGCTTGTTAATTTGAGCTATTCTATAGTGTCCTCTTGCTTTCTTGTTTGACAGTATTTCTAGTCCCATTCACTTTCTCCTTTTTCATGTTATGTTGCCCACTGAACTCAGTTGAATGGTAATTAAAGCCAGTTGTGGATTTGATTCCCAAATAGACCAATTCACTTCACTCCATTCTGTGGCCCTTGGCAACATCACATTTACCTGTCCTAACCAGCTATTCCAGAAAGAGGAGTGGAAAAAGTGTTTAGGCTCAATATAAACACCGGCGACAAACTCATAATATATGTCCTCACTACATAACCTGTAAGCATTTTGAAAGCCTGTCTTTCCATGTCTTTCTCCCTAAAGACCAAGTTAACAAACCTCTTTTGATCGAACTTGTAGATTGTTTTATGTAATACACACAATAACCCTATGGGTGGATATAATTTGTTATCCACATTTTGACAGATGAGGAAACTAAAACACAAAGAAGTAGGTAATTAGCCTAAGGACACAGCCAGCAGCTTACGGATTTGGTCTGACTCAAAGCCCATAGTCTTAATTCCTTTACTTATAATGCCTCAAAGAAAGAAGTTATCCCTGGCCCTCTATTAATAATCAAATGCAGGATTTCTGTTTTGCACACATTCACACAAGAAGAACTCTCAAAATGTTCCAAATACATTTCCTCTTTGAGTAATAAATGAAGTAATGTTACTTGGAGTGGGCAACATTCACAACTACTGGAGGAAGGTGATATACAGAGCTAGAAGCTAGAATCAGTAATGATTATGTGTGTTATAGGAACGTAAGATTAACAAAGATGATTGAAGTCTAGGAAAACAGGAACAAAGGCATAGAAATTAAAATTCTTCAGAAAAGAAAAAAAGTCTTGCTCACTAATGTTGGGGAAAGAATGAAGAATGGAGATCAGGATGTATATACCCTGAGACCTAATGATTCTAACCTCTGTACCCTTGGGAAGCTCACATATGCCGGGCACGAGGGAGATGTTCAGAGCAGCATTGTTGATACTGCCCAAAGGCTGGAAACAATGCCAGTATCCAGCCACAGTTGAATTGGTGAACTGAAATACTCATGGTAGAACACTGTGTAACCATGAAATGAAAAAGAATAAACTATGGGGCGCCTGGGGGGCTCAGTGGGTTAAAGTCTCTGCCTTTGGCTCAGATCGTGATCTTAGGGTCCTAGGATCGAGCCCCCCATCGGGCTCTCTGCTCAGCGGGGAGTCTGCTTCCTCCTCGCTCTTTGCCTGCCTCTGCCTGCTCGTGATCTCTCTCTCGCTGTCAAATAAATAAATAAAATCCTTTTAAAAAAAAAGAATAGCTACACACAACATGTATGAAGGTTAGAGTGGTGAACAAAAGAAGCAAGAAACAAGGGAACGCGTACAGTATGGTTCTCTTCATAACAAATGTTAATGAAAAATGCAATATGGAAGTCGGATTGAAGTATACATACATGGGTGGTAAAAGGCAAACAAAGATCATTATCACAATAAATCAAGATAGTGGATCCCTCCTGGAAGGTCATACTCGGGGAATAACACAGGGAGGACTTCCTGAATCAGTATTGGTGGTTGCATGGGTGTTTGCTTTATAATTATGTCTTACATTTATGTTTTATGCACATTTCTATCTTTTATGATTCATGATTTTTTAAATGTTTTTGAAAAGGAATGAAGATCAGATAGTTCTTGAGAGAAGATTAGGCAAGAAGCAAGGATGGGGAAATTCTAGATAGATTAGATAATAACAATTATTCAAATGGAATAAATACTAGGGAAGTTTGTGGGATCTTTTTAATACTTTCTAAGGGAAAAGGAAAATCCTCTGTTCCCTCAACACAGAAGAATGAGCTGACTTGCATCCACATATTAGGATTCACTATACTCATTCAGGTAAAAAGACAAGAACTGAGCTTTCAGCAAACCACACAATCATTCAGACATGGGGTTGGATTTTCATAAGGGGGACTAAGCCAGAAGTTAGTAGGGAGGACCAGTTAGAAGAGAGATTCCTATAGCATTTGGCCTCCTAAAAGCTTCACACTAAGCGTATTTCTTCCTTTTTCCTTACTCCCCCACTCATATTTTTCTCTTCCCAAGGACCATCATCAAATCCAAGCAGAATGGGCTGTGGAAGTAAAATTCTTATTTTCAAGATGCAGAAACTGTCCTAGGAAAGTTAACCAATTTGACTAAGGTCACAAAACTAGTGGCAGAATCCATTCTGTACCCCGCATTCTTTGCACCCCAGTCTTAATGGTCTACAGCCATTCCTCTACATACCATTTTTTTAAAAAGATTTTATTTATTTATTTGACAGAGATCACAAGGAGGCAGAAAGGCAGGCAGAGAGAGAGAGGAGGAAGCAGGCTCCTTGCTAAGTAGAGAGCCCAATACAGGGCTTAGATCCCAGGACCCCGGGATCATGACCTGAGCTGAAGGCAGAGGCTTTAACCCACTGAGCCACCCAGGTGCCCCTCTACATACCATTTTTAAGGTTCAGTTCAAACCCTCCTACCTTCCCATAGGAGGTATTAACAGGTTTTCCTAATTAAGCCTTTCACTCAGCCCCATGCCTGGTGCCTTGTTTAAATGCTGTCAGTAGTGTTTATCACATTTGTCTTCTAATTATTTCCATATTCCTTCCACCAGATTGTATCCTCCTAGATGTCAAACTAGTCTTACTCGTTTCTCCAAACCCAATGGTATGTTCATGAAAGCCAGTTACGAAATACTCGGGCATTTTGTGAGCTGGTCGTTAAAATGCTGGTAGCTTGAAATTGATCCTGATGAGAGTCTTTGCATTATGGAACAAACAAAAGCCACAAATCAGGGCCTTTTTCTCCCAGCGAGCCAGCTACCAGCACCACCAGCCACCCTCTGTAATGTAGAGCAGTTGTAACAAGCCTGGAGAAGGAGGGGAGTCCGTGCGGATGCAGACCATAAAGTAAAGAGAATTCAAAAACTATCAGTTGAGGAACTTGGGGAAGAGAAGTTTTTGAGAAACAAGTGGTTCGCTGGGGCAGACTAAGTTAAAATGAGACATAAAGCCACATCTTTGTCCTTCTCAAGAGCTTTTTTCATAGCGTCAGGAGGCTAAACTGGGAAAGAAAGGATGGTGCAGTCAGGAAACAGCAGTAGACGCGTTTCAAAAAAAGAGAGAGCAGTCTTTCTTACTAAGCAGCTATCGCTGAATACCTCCTGTGTGTCGGGCATCGCACTAAATAAAGTTAACATACAGGCCTGTGCTCAAGCTGCTCCCAGTTGCCTAGCACGGGGCAGAGCACAGTGTCATAAGGGTTCTGGTGAAGACATGACATGGGGGCTGCGGGCGCGCACCAAAGTGAACATGCACATCCAGGGGTGGGGGTGGGGGGGTTCGTGCCAAAGCTGACTGAGCCAAGCCCTAGAGAAGAACGTTTTCCAGATGGTAAGTGAAGGAAGGACATTCCTCACAAAGGAACTAGCAAAATAGCATGAACAACAGTTTGAGGGTATGAGAAAGAGTGTCTGACTGAGGAACTCTTGAAGTAGTTCCAGTTTCCTGTTGGAGTGGGAGCAGAGAGAGCACATAAAGACTCAGCAGGAGTCGAGGCCAAGAGGCAAGCAGGGGTCAGGGCAGAAACACTCCTACGGTGCCACCATACTGAGTTTGAACTTTACCTCAAAGGCCTTGGACAGCCACTGAATGACTAAGCAGGGGATAAGCCCAATCCAATTTTTATTTTAGATGATTCTGGTAGCAATGTGGAGGGTCGAGAAGTCTGGAAACGGACCAGACTTCGGTGACCCAATTAGAAGGACACTAGTAATCCAAGCGGTGAGGAGGACGGGCCTGCAGGAAAATAATGGTGGTGCCGATTAGAGGACACTGCCGAAGGGAGAGCTGCCCCTGAAATGGCACACTCGTGTTTTCTTTGGTGGGTAAACGAGGAATTGTGAATCCAGGATCCTGGCACTGCCAACTGGGAAACGGTGGTATCATTTGGGGAAAGCGGATACAGAAATGATAGGATTTTGAGAAGTTATTTTCCAGGGAGACCCCTAACGGACAGCCAGTGGAGATGCCCCATAGGTAGTTGTATGAGTACAACTGGAGCTCTGGGGAGTCGTCCGGAGTGGAAAGAATTTTTGGAGTACTACGTGGGAAAAGAATGGTTAAAAGGGGAGCTCATAGAGATTAGCCGGAGAAAATGTGTGGCACAGTGGTTCTCAAACTTGAGCGAATATCCCCATTGTTTATTGATTCAGGGAGTCTGAGGTGGAACCTGAAAATCTACATTTCTAACAAGTTCCCAAGCCATGCCAGTGCTGCTGGGAGAACATATGGAGAAAAGCCAACATTTTGGGGGTGATTAAAGAAATAAGTCGGGGGCGCCTGGGTGGCTCAGATGGCTGGGCATGTGCCTTCAGCTTGGGTCATGGTCCCAGGTTCCTGGGACCAAGCCCCGCAGCCCCCTGCTGTGTGGAGAGTCTGCTTTCTCCTCTGCCTCTCTCCCCTTCTCGTGCTCTCTCTCTCTCAAATGAATAAATAAAATCTCTAAAAAATTTTTAAAAAACAATAATAAAAAAGAAATAAGAAGTGATAGAAGTGAGTGAGAAGGAGTCATTTTAGAAAGAGATGGTCAGGGGGCACCTGGGTGGCTCAGTGGGTTAAAGCCTCTGCCTTCAGCTCCCGTCATGATCCCAGGGTCCTGGGATCGAGCTCTGCATCGGGCTCTCTGCTCAGCAGGGAGCCTGCTTCCCTTCCTCTCTCTCTGGCTGCCTCTTTGCCTACCTGTGATCTCTGTCTGTCAAATAAATAAATAAAATCTTTAAAAAAAAAGAGAGAGCGAACAAATGGTGGGGAAGAGAGACACACAGGATCTTAACAGTATGGTTTGTCGAGGGCTCAGGCAGCACAGAAATTAAAAATTTCCAGCAGAGCTCCATAATCTGGGAGGAGAGGCAAAGAAATCTGAGTTAGAGATTAGCCAAGATAGGAAATCAGCAAGAAAGGACCCAGGGAAGAATAAAGAAAGGGATCCATGAGCATCTTGGAAATGGCGGACCAGTAGATCCAGACTGGACATGGAGGAAGCGAGAGATTGTGGGGAGGGTGAACAGATGAGGAAGAAATACCTTGACAGTTAGAAAGAAATTAAGTAGGTTGTAGTCCAAGTAGGGCTGTGAGAATTTGAGGTGACGTGCCATTCTGATGCCCATGTTCAAATTCTGTTCATCACAGTGAGTGATGGGTTGGACAGAATTTAATCATTTGTAGTTTTCAAAATGATGTGAATCCAGAGTATTTGGAGGGTCTCTTTGCCTCTCAGGGATGAAATGGCCAGGAAAGCTGTGAGACAGGAGTTAAGCCACTGAGGAGGATAAGAGAATGCCAAAAAATCAGTAAACAGTTGAATGGACAAGGTGGCCAGTCCGTGGGGTGGCGTGCTCAAGAGGGGTGGAGAAGCATGGTTTAGGGAAAACAAAGGAAACTCCATGCCAGGTTGTTCTGACCTTGAAAACCGGGGAAGGTAGAGAAGCAGCCTCCTCTGGAGAGGGCAGGGAGACAAGGCAGGTCAGGTTTTCATTTAGGGTAAGCAGGTGTGAAGAGTGTGTGTGGAAAAGGTGGGGAAGGTAAGGAAGTGAGTTCACGGGTTAATGTACTGTAGAGCCCAGAGGCAAGGAGATATATGTTCAATGGCCTAGAAACAGTTAAGTAAAGCCCAGTCCTCTGGTAAGATTACTGCCTGACAGGAAGTGAGAGTGGGAGGCCAGGTCACGTCCCCACACAGCTCTGCCCGGGCCTACCACCTCAGGACAGGACTCTGCCAGAGGAAAGAACTGTGACCTGCTGGGTCAGTGCACCAGGCCTATTTCTGTACATTCTGGCTGCTGAGTAATGGCTCCGAAGGCAGTGCCAGCATCTCACAGGGCACAAGGGGAAAGTGAGAAGTAGGGCTTGGCACCTTATTTTGGGACCTGCCATCATAGGCCCAGCCCTCTAGTTCTGCATGCCTGAGCTCAGATACAGCTCTCACTGTGAGCCTGGGTGACCAGCCCCACAGGCCTGGCTGAGATGCCCAGGGAGCCCTCAAGAAAGAAGAACGCTGTGGTTTCCTCAAAGATCAAGAATTCTGAGTACCGAGTTCCTGAAGGAGAATTGCCAGGCAGGGCAACTGGTCAACCCACTATGCTAGTGCCTCAGCTTAATGGCCCTCAGAGGAGAATCCTGTCTTCTCTCGCTGCTCACATGTTTTTTCAAAATGACAATGAAATGCCAGTGACATGCAGGACACCATACAAACACCGCACCAAACCTAAGGTATCAACATGTGGAGTTTGAGTCAAGTGTACTTTGAGCTAAATTCCAAAGGGATTCACCTATACTCTCCCGTTGTGTCCATGGTGAGTACATGTGCGACTACTGACTGGTGACTACTGAGCTAAATTCCAAAGGTAGGGATTCACCTGTACTCTCCCGTTGTGTCCATGGTGAGTACATGTGCGAGTCCTGGGGCGAGGACTCAGTCTAATGTGGGGACAGTCACATGTACACAGAGGTCACACCTGTGATCCCATCAGCACAGGGCTTTAACAACTTGAACTAATGGGCCCTGAAGGGCCTTTGGACAACCCTTTGGGTTAGTTGCTACTGAGCAGATACGTCCTAAGACTCTGCCCTGGAGATGCTGTGGCTCTTTTATTGTAAGTCTGGTTGCTTTAAACCCTCCAACCTCCGTTAGATCCATTCAAGGCCTCCCAAGTCTCGACTCTAAATGAATCCCCATTAATACCTTGACTTCCTCTATACTTCCCCCTTTTCTTAAAAAAAAGTAAACCCTGTTAATTTCCTGGGATATCTTCTTAGGAATTCAAGTTTTCTCTTTTTGTATTAAATACCCCTAAGAAAGGAATTGGGGTCCAACAGGTTTGAGTGGTTTGCGGTGAACTCAGGAACTCTACAGCACAGCAGTGGTTAGAATCCAATGGGAATTCTGCCCCTTTTACTTGACCCACCCCCTGCCTGCATGCCTCTGGTTTGTGCCAGTCTAAGAACCAAACCAGTGATGGCTACAGGTGTGGGCTCCTTCTCCATCACTGCCACCTGTCTCTCTGTGACAGGCGTGGGCATCACTGCATCAGGGAGACATTATCATTACACTAGGGGAAATTTTCTTTCACAGGCCTCTGGCAAACCATAG